>NC_057812.1:114076363-114126291 GCF_018294505.1 Triticum aestivum
AGCGGTGGCAGGCGCGTTCGGTGATGAGAGGGAGGAAGAGAAGAGGAGGGGAATGAGCTCGGTGGGAGAGGGGAGAGGCACCAGAGGGTTTGGGGGAGTGAGGGGGAAGGTGCTGGGCGTCTTCGTGGCGCGGATTAGGACGAAGGGCGGCCTCCAGCGCGAAGCAGGAGGTGGCCGGGGCTCTCGGGCGCGCGCCACGCCTCGGTCCTTCTGGCGAGGAGGAAGACGACAGAGGGGGGAGTGGAGATGGGCTGGGCCGGTTTCTGCAGCAGGCCGCACAGGTAGGCGCCAGGTAAGTGGCTGGGCTTCTCTTTTTTTATATATATTTCTGTTCTGTTTTCTATTTAATTGCCACTGAATTCAAATTCAAACAAATTTGAAAACAGTGCCAAAACTCCCCTGGATAATTTTATGTCACTTAAGGTCTATTCCTCATAAACATAAAATATCTCAGGGCATTTGAAAATATATTCATTATATATTATGAATATAACTCCAAATTCAAATAAAATATTGATTTCAAATCAGAGCCCAAATAATTCCTTAGAAATGTCCCAAAATTTTGGTTTGATTTATAACTCTTGCCAAAATTGTCAGAGCTATTTCTAGGGCATTTTGGATTTACTGATTGCAATTTTAGGGTTTCTTGCCCCTTTATTAAAATGATTTCCGAGGCTTTCAATTTCCTCATTTCAAATTTAAAGAAATTTAGACATGATGCATGGATGCAATGCCACTAGTTACAAGCAAGCTCTAGGGCTGTGACAACTCACCCCCACTAAACAAAAATCTCGTCTCGAGATTCAAGCGTAGGGTAAGATGAAGGGGAAACGCAAACTAGTATAATCTTCACGATCCAGGTTGCACTTCAAATGAACGTTGATTCGATCACCATCATTGTCTCAAAGTCTTGCTCTGAGAACTCCAACTAACATGACAACGAGAGGAAAGGAAAAACCCTAAAAGAATTGTTCTTCTCGAAGGTCGAACAACTCCGGATTAATCCACGGTATGAGACATAGCAACATCTCTCGAGCTGAGAGACGAAGCACACATCCATAGGAATGGAGTGAAGCAGATGACAAAGGTTCACTAGGTAGACAACAATTCCAGACTTAAGAATGTGGTGATCGGTTGTCAACGTAGCGAGGAGTTGAATTGCCATGATACCATAACGATGCACCTTAGGGAAGGTGACTCGTAGAAATATCCCCTTAAGTGGCAAAAAGAATTACCTTTGATTCAAGGATCATTGAAACTCTTTATACCAGCCTAAGGCAATCACAAGCGATCATTTAGAGGGGTTCGGTAGAATGGCATACTCGAACTTGGATGATGTGGATTACCTTGTTGAAGACAACATAATGGATGAATTTGCTTACCACCGGAAATGGAAGAGACCCATGGTAAAATGGCACATTGGCGGTGCAAGCTGGGAACAAAATGCAAATGCTGGGAAGGATTCTGGTAACTGGGGAAGAACCCAACAATAGAGAGTGAATTCACTGTTTGAAAAGGTCATAGCATAATCGAGGAAACTGAGAGCAATCCGATTAGTGCCGGTGATAACACCTAGCGCTTGTGCGTGCTCTCAAGAACTTGAGTATTTTCCACAATCATCAAGGTTTTACCAATATCCGTGTCAAGGATCCTGGCAACACAACTTACTACCATGATGAATACCGGTGGAAGATGCAGATGCAAAGGAAGATAACACCTTCTCAGATTTCACCTTAGCGAGGCCAAGGAAACAAAATCTGGATGATCGACCGAGAGACATTTAGCACTCCGCTTCTAATGTTCTCCTTCATGCGCTAGCGTATCCCAATCATAGATATGGTTTGATATCTAGAACATCAAGTAAAAGGTCGGACTTCGGGAGCACAAGAATCCATAAGGAATAACTACGGAGGTAAATCCTGCGAAATCCTTATGGGGAGGTGGCCAACTTCCTCAATCAAGATACTACAATAACGGGTCTTCTGGCTGGGTGTGTTGGCCACGACATCCACCTTACCGGTTATCGAGGGACCAATATTATAGTTCTTGGGAAATGTTCCAACCATCATATCTGCCTGAGACTCAGATCTGGTTGGTGTCAGGATATTCCAGACTCATCGAGTCTAGGAAGAAAAATGAAAGTTTGCAACACAAATCGACGAGATGACGTTGCGAGATTCTCGGGAAATGAACTACGATAGCGAGATCCAAAACATGAGCTGGTTCTGCTACACATGTGTGAACCCGCTGCCTCAGACAAACATGAACACATGGTAGTCTTATAATAAAACACTATCGAGTTCTGGTTGGAAACCATCAGCGAGGATATCGAAGTCCTTGTGCACTTATCGATGAACTTCTTATCCTTGAGCAAGTCAATCAGTGGCTTGGTGTGCTAGGGACACATATGGAATGGAGGTAGCCAATCTCACAGTCCAATGTATACTTCGCACATGCATGACTGACTTGGGATGATTCCAAAGGAAACAAAAACAATCTTCCTCGAATTCATGGCGGTAACTTACATCAGATACACATGAATTAGGGGAAGTCACTGCTTTCATCCGAGCATATGCTTCATGAGCTAGCATGAACAAATGCTTTCAAAAGTTTCCAACACTAACTTAATGTTCAGCAAAATTATGGAGAAGACAAGGATGTTGTTGATGGACTCAACAACAATTCATCCAAATTCCCATGAAGATGGAATTCCCTAATTATGTGAATAGGTGATAGTATTGGCCAGACCAAAGATATAATGGTGTATGCTCGAGGGGCAGCCACGAGTAAGACAACATTACGAACATCGTTGGTTCTGATTTGATTTGACGATAGCCCACACTCAAATCAAAGGATTGATAAGACAATAGGTCCAGCAACTGATCACAGGGACCAATCGATGAAGATATCATCTTTCTTCAACACACACTACACAAGAATATCCCTTAACATGAACTAAGTCGGACAAGCTTTTATCTTCCAACTCTCCAAGTTGTTGTTTAGCTTATCCAACTAGCTCAGGGTATCCAACACGGATTCTTGGAGAAGGGGTGGTTTACAGGAATAAACCAACTTGATCACGAACTCAACATAGCGGTCAGGTGACAACCTGGTAATACTTCTGAGAAGATATTCGGAAAATCACGAACCACCGGTATGTTACTAAGCTCGAGAACAATCTCGCTTTTGAGGGCAAGACGATATGATCAAATGAGTGAGGACTTGACAAGATCCTAACTCATCGATCGAAAGGTGCACCGGAAATAAGGACTAGGTAGCACGACCAACCTTAGGGCGATGATTCAAAAATCAACATGCTAAGAATGAGGTTATTGTCCATTTAACTACCCAGCAACAGAGTTGCTAGGAGTATAGATTTCACACATCACGATTCACTTGTCAGCATTCTGGTTCAACAACACGGGGACCGAGAAATGAATAATGATGGCGAGGAGTATCACTGCACCAAGAATTCACAAGAGCCGGTGCAATTCTCATGAAAATCCTGATATAAAAGATGGTAATACTCCAAGGTAGAGCAGAACAAAAGCTAGATTAGCAATTTGATCTGCGGAGCACAACTTCTTTGACCCAATCCTGGATATGGAAGAGGTACTGGAGTTTGTTTCTCCTAGTTATTCCAGAATAGAATGGCTTGACGGACCACAAGAGTAATAGGCATCGATAAACGAACGCACGCATACTCTTGACTACCAATTGATAGACGGGGGTTGGAATACAGCTAAAGAGGGACAACTCAAAGGAACATATGATTTTCCAAGTTGTGGATGCATGGAATAGCATGTCGAACGAATTCAACATATTTCTTCCGGATAACCCATGCAGAAAGGTAGAACTGGCAGAGTCACAATATAGAATCGAGAACCCATCGAGAGCACTCTGATTGTGATCTTTCGATCAGCGAGGAACATCTGCCATAAACGGTTCATAGTATTTGGAAGAAGGAAATACCACGAACATCAAGGACTAATGCAAGGGTTACTAATAACCTAAAGGAACGAGCAAAACTATCAACATGAAGCAAGTAGGGTGAATCTCAGGTTCAAAACCCAGGAGTAGAATACCTACTACTAAGTGGCATCACGGGATGCTTTCGAGGATAAAGGCCAGAATCATCACACTAGGACACAAATCATGGCTAGACCACTAGATGATCCCCTGAGACACCTAGGGTCATAATAATAACTCCAACATAAATGTCAAGGCAATAGAATACCTCAACTCAACAACTAGTGTGATTGAGCTGGCATAAAGGAACATCGAAACCAGAGGGAAAGGATTTTGCAAATGCATCAGATTAATTAGAAACCTGGGATGACTCGGACAGCGTAACAGCTGTAAATGCTCAGAAGAGACTTGAGACATTCACAAAAGGGTGGCATAACCACTCAGAAGCACAATATCAAGGTCTCGAGATCAATAATTAACATACGGAAGTAATAGGAACTGAGACGAGGCTTAAGTCCAACAATCTTATAAGTCTACTGATTAGTAACACGTGATCCTGATAGAAAGAAGAGAAGGCCTAGTTTCTTAACCCCGTAGGAAAGATAAGATGACTCAGATCAGAAGGCATAAGGTATAAGGAGTAAAAAGAGCCTTACATTCCATCCCACAATCAATTCCCTTATATAACAAAAGAATTTCTAGACTCACTTCGACCAGTTTGGCTTGGTAATCCTACAGGCAGTCAAGCTCTGATACCAACGCTGTCAGGACCCCGACTCAATGCCACACCGATCTAGCATGTAACACATCATATCACTTTGCGGCCTCACGCACGGTATTCCCACGGGTGCCACCTTACCTGGCCCGGGACCGTTTGCGCCTTTTGGCTCACATATATGATAGTGTCGCTAGCATCCATATGACAAAGAATCCGGGCTGACATGGCTAGTCGTAAACCCAAAGTGGCACAAACTTACAGGGACAGGCATCCATGACCCAGCATCGAACGTGTCGGTCATCAGCGAGTGAATCCAGGCTGTAGCACTGGGCTAGCAGGACTCCGGTGAACCGGGCTGTAGCGGGCTAACAGGACTCCGGTATTCATCGCGTGATATTTCCCCGAAAGGACAGACACAAGAACGAAGAAGGACACATGCCGGCCAGCCTAAGTGTTCCAGAGCAGTAGCAAGCTACCATGGCTCAGTGGAAACACTAGGAGACATTTCCCGGTAAGAGAGGCTACTAAGGATAAACAACTAGATAGTCAGATCCCACACATACCAAGCATTTCAATAACATACACACAATATGCTCGATATGTGCAAATACAACATGGCATCACAACATGACTCTACAACTCAAGTATTTATTCAATAGGCTTCGAGGAGCGAGATAATACAAACATGGGTCTCATGACCCAACAATCAGAGCATACAAATCAAAGCACAAGCGGAAGCTTAACATGTCTGAGTACAAACATCTATAAATGAAAAAGGCTGAGAAGCCTGACTATCTACCAGATCCTGCCGAGGGCACAAGATCGTAGCTGAGGTAACAAGCTAAACGTCGAAGTCCACGCGGTACTACTAGCGAGACCGAAGTCTCTCTGCAAAAACATAAATTAAGCAACGTGAGTACAAATGTACCCAGCAAGACTTACATCAGATCTAAGTACATATGCATCATTATCAACAAGGGGATGGTGGAGTTTGACTGCAGCAAGCCAGCTTTGACTCGGTGGCTAACCTGAACTACGACTGCAAGTAACTCTTTTGAGGTGGCGCACACGAGTCCACATATTCACCAAATCAATACACCACTATGGATCCGCTCCCGTCTCCCTACGAGAACACCATCCATAGCACTCACGCTTATCTTGCGTATTTTAGAGTATCCACTTACACTTGTCTATGAACTATGCAAGGGGTCCAAGTTTCCATATCCGAGGAATCCGACTATTCGAATAGATGATGTTAACCCTGCAGGGGTGTACTTCTTCACACACGCTCTCGCCACTTATCGCCCTGTACACGTCATGTACCTCGGCAACCTTCAAGCGGAAGCCGGGCGAGGGAGTCGGCCACGACCTGACTAACCGAACAAGTCTCTAGTCCAGGTTTATCGCCTATTCGGGTTCCATCCGCAAGGAGATCCGGCCGGGGTGTCGCTTACGGCCCCAAACGATGTGTGCAGGGTTCCCAAGCCCACCAACCGGGTGCCACTTGGTACACCGGGCCACTGTGCCTAGTCTGTCCCAAGCCCACCTGTACCGGGTGCCACTTGGTAGACTACTAACACTACCTACAAACACCAGAAACTAGTTGCAACTCCTGGACAGAGATCAAGTTGATTAATAAGTCGAGAGGGGCACTTAAGCATTCCAATGTGTGGTAGTAGCTGGTCATGGATCACAAACACAGAACTCAGTTCCTGAGGACGGCTGCAATGAGACAACCCACCATGTACTCCTACATGGCCTCTCACCGCTACCTTTACCAAATCGTGTTCACACACTTAGCTCTCAATGGTAGGACATGTTCACACACCTCTGATTCATCCCCGATGAATCAGACCTGACTCAACTCTAAGCAGTAGCAGGCATGACAAACAAGCATGAATGAGTAGGCACAACAGGGCTCAAACAACTCCTACTCATGCTAGTGGGTTTCATCTATTTACTGTGGCAATGACAGGTCATGCAGAGGATAAAGGGGTTCAACTACCGCAACAAGTAACAAATATGTCGTTGTTGTCCTAATGCAGTAAAAGAGAGCAGGAGCGAGAGAGTAGGATTGTATCGGAATGAACAAGGGGGTTTTGCTTGCCTGGCACTTCTGAAGATAACATTGAGTCTTCATCAGTGTCAACGATCACAACGTCGGAACATCGTCTACCGGGAGGGAACAGATACCGGCAACAAAGAAGAAATACAATCAATGTAATGCACAATATGATGCATGCTCATGACATGGCAATATGAATGTGTTTGAGCTAATGCACTTAGCTATGATTTAAGTGAAGTTGGTTTGAATACATGATTCAAATTCCAACTCCATATATGGTTATTTAAATGCCCTTTATTTGTTTTGTCCAAAAAAGAGGACAAACATTGTTCAAACATGCATGAAAATGGTACAGATGGATTCCTTGAATTTTTCTGATAATTTTTCATATATAAATTATTTAATTTGGAGTTACGGTTGAATTTCTATGAATTATTGAAGTTTAGGGCATTTTCTGAAATTTCCTGAATAATAATAAATCCAGAAAACCTATTACTACGTCAGCATGACTTCACGGTGACGCCAGCAAGTCAACGGGTGTTGTCCAGGTCAAATCTGACCTGTGGGACCCATATGTCAGTGTCACAGTTAGCTAACAGGGGGTTATCTGCTTAATTAAAGGATTAGGGGGGGTCGGGGCCCACTGGTCAGTGTTAGTGGCTAATTAGGTTTAGTTAATATTTAACTAAAGCTAGCAGGGCCTGGCCCCACTAGTCAGCGACCCTGGGGGGTCAAACCCCAGGTCGATCAGGTCCAACCTGCCGGCGACTTGTCGCCGGCGACGACAGAAACGGCGGGGCGGCTCGGGATTGTGATACAGGGAACCATTCGAGGCGCCGTTGGGCTCTACGGAAAGCTGGCGATCCCGCGCATCCAACGGTGCAACCGGGGCGAGCTGGGGTGGCCGGAGCTCACCGGAATGAAGCTCACGGCAGCGCCGGCGTTCGGGTGAACTGGGTTTCGGGGTTAGGGAGCACGACAGGAGGCAAAGAGGGGTGTTACGACCTCCTGGGGTTGCACTGAGCACGGCCGCATGCTCGGTTGCAGCTCTAGGCAACGGTGGCTACGGCGGCGACATGGCCGGCGGCGAAGAGCTCTCGGCTCCGGTGGATATTGGCGTTAGCGGGAGAAAAAGTGCCAGGTGAGGGAGGGGATCGACGCAGCAGCTCACAGCGGATCGAACGAAGGGGTTGGTGAGCTTGGGGGCGTCCTCGTTGCTGCGAATCGAGCGGCGACCATCGGCGGAGGTCGAGGATGAAGACGACGGCGTGGAGGCGATGCAGAGCTTCCTGAGGGGCTTGGCTTGGTGGGGAGGAAGAGGGGGTCGAGGCGGAGCTCCTGGGCTGCTCAAGGGGACGAGGGAGGGGCCATGGCCGCGGTGGTGCAAGTCAGCGGCGGCAGGCGCGTTCGGTGATGAGAGGGAGGAAGAGCAGAGGAGGGGAATGAGCTCGGTGGGAGAGGGGAGAGGCACCAGAGGGTTTGGGGGAGTGAGGGGGAAGGTGCTGGGCGTCTCCGTGGCGCGGATTAGGACGAAGGGCGGCCTCCAGCGCGAAGCAGGAGGTGGCCGGGGCTCTCGGGCGCGCGCCACGCCTCGGTCCTTCTGGCGAGGAGGAAGACGACAGGGGGGGAGTGGAGATGGGCTGGGCCAGTTTCTGCAGCAGGCCGCACAGGTAGGCGCCAGGTAAGTGGCTGGGCTTCTCTTTTTTTTTATATTTCTGTTCTGTTTTCTATTTAATGGCCACTGAATTCAAATTCAAACAAATTTGAAAACAGTGCCAAAACTCCCCTGGATAATATTATGTCACTTAAGGTCTATTCCTCATAAACATAAAATATCTCAGGGCATTTGAAAATATATTCATTATATATTATGAATATAACTCCAAATTCAAATAAAATATTGATTTAAAATCAGAGCCCAAATAATTCCTTAGAAATGTCCCAAAATTTTGGTTTGATTTATAACTCTTGCCAAAATTGTCAGAGCTATTTCTAGGGCATTTTGGATTTACTGATTCCAATTTTAGGGTTTCTTGCCCCTTTATTAAAATGATTTCCGAGGCTTTCAATTTCCTCATTTCAAATTTAAAGAAATTTAGACATGATGCATGGATGCAATGCCACTAGTTACAAGCAAGCTCTAGGGTTGTGACACATATAGAAGATATGATCAATATAGTGATGTTCACCATTGAAAACTACTCCATCTCATTTGATGATCGGGCATGGTTTAGTTGATTTGGATCACGTGATCACTCAGATGATTAGAGGGATGTCTATCAAAGTGGGAGTTCTTAAGTAATATGATTAAAATGAACTTTAATTTATCATGAACATAGGCCTGATAGTATTAGCATGTCTATGTTGTAGATCAATAGCTCGCGTTTAGCTCCCCTGTTTTATTTTTGATATGTTCCTAGAGAAAACTAAGTTGAAAGATGTTAGTAGAAATGATGTGGATTGGATCCGTGATCTTAGGATTATCCTCATTGCTGCACAGAAGTATTATGTCCTTGATGCACCGCTAGGTGATAGACCTATTGCAGGAGCAGATGCAAACGTTATGAACGTTTGGCTAGCTCAATATGATGACTACTTGATAGTTTAGTGCGCCATGCTTAACGTCTTAGAATCGGGACTTCAAAGACGTTTTGAATGTCATGGACCATATGAGATGTTCCCAGAGTTGAAGTTAATATTTCAAGAAAATACCCGAGTTGAGAGATATGAAGTCTCCAACAAGTTCTATAGCTACAAGATGGAGGAGAATAGCTCAACCAGTGAGCATGAGCTCAGATTGTCTGAGTACTACAATTGCTTGAATCAAGTGGGAGTTAATCTTCCATATAAGAGAGTAATTGACAAAGTTCTCTAGTCACTATCACCGAGTTACTAGAACTTAGTGATGAACTATAATATGCAAGGGTTGACAAAAGTAATTCCCAAGCTCTTCGTGATGCTGAAATCGACGAAGGTAGAAATCAAGAAAAGCATCAAGTGTTGATGGTTGACAAAGACCACTAGTTTCAAGAAAAAGGCAAAGGGAAGAAGGGGAACTTCAAGAAGAACGACAAGCAAGTTGCTGCTCAAGTGAAGAAGCCCAAGTCTGGACCTAAGCCTGAGACCGAGTGCTTCTACTGCAAAGGGACTGGTCACTAGAAGCGGAACTGCCCCAAGTATTTGGCGGATAAGAAGGATGGCGAGGTGAACAAAGGTATATTGGATATACATGTTATTGATGTGTACTTTACTAGTGTTTATAGCAACCCCTTGGTATTTGATACTAGTTCAGTTGCTAAGAGTAGTAACTTGAAACATGAGTTGCAGAATGAACAGAGACTAGTTAAGGGTGAAGTGACGATGTGTGTTGGAAGTAGTTCCAAGAATGATATAATCATCATCGCACACTCCCTATACTTTCGGGATTAGTGTTGAACCTAAATAAATGTTAACTGATGTTTGCGTTGAGCAAGAATATGATTTGATCATGTGTATTGCAATACGGTTATTCATTTAAGTTAGAGAATAATTGTTATTCCATTTACATGAATAAAACCTTCCATGGCTATACACCGAATAAAAATGGTTTGCTGGATCTCGATCGTAGTGATACACATATTCATAATATTGAAGCCAAAGATGCAAAGTTAATAATGATAGTGCAACTTATTTGTGGCGCTGCCGTTTATGTCATATTGGTGTAAAGAGCATGAAGAAAATCCATGCTGATGGGCTTTTGGAATCACTTGATTAGTGAATCAGTAGATGCTTGCGAACCATGCCTCATGGGCAAAGATACCTAAGACTCCGTTCTCCGGAACAATGGAGTGAGCAACTAACTTATTGGATATAATACATACTGATGTATGAGGTTGATACGTCTCCAACGCATCTATAATTTTTGATTGCTCCATGCTATAATATCTATTGTTTTGGACTATATTGGGCTTTATTTTCCACTTTTATATTATTTTTGGGACTAACCTATTAACCGGAGACCCAGCCTAGAATTGCTGTTTTTTGCCTATTTCAGTGTTTCGGATAAACGGAATATCAAACGGAGTCCAAACGGAATAAAATCTTCGGGAACGTGATTTTCTCACCGAACGTGATCCAGGAAACTTGGACCCTGCTCCAAGGAACAAAAGAAGCGGTCACGAGGGTGGGGGGCGCCCCCCTAGGGCGCGCCTCCTGCCTCGTGGGCCCCTCGTTGCTCCTCCGGCGTACTTCTTCCTCCTATATATAGACACGTACCCCCAAACGATCAGAACAGGAGCCAAAAACCTAATTCCGCCGCCGCAACTTTCTGTATCCATGAGATCCCATCTTGGGGCCTGTTCCGGAGCTCCGCCGGAAGAGGGCCGTCATCACGGAGGGCTTCTACATCATCATAGCCTCTCCGATGAAGTGTGAGTAGTTTACCTCAGACCTTCGGGTCCATAGTTAGTATCTAGATGGCTTCTTCTCTCTCTTTGAATCTCAATACAAAGTTCTCCCCCTCTCTTGTGGAGATATATTCGATGTAATCTTATTTTTGTGGTGTGTTTGTTGAGACCGATGAATTGTGGGTTTATGATCAAGTCTATCTATGAATAATATTTGAATCTTCTCTGAATTCTTTTATGTATGATTGGTTATCTTTGCAAGTCTCTTCAAATTATCCGTTTGGTTTGGCCAACTAGATTGGTAGTTCTTGCCATGGGAGAAGTGCTTAGCTTTGGGTTCGATCTTGCTGTGTCCTTACCCAGTGATAGAAGGGGCAAAAAGGCATGTATTGTATCGTTGCCATCGAGGATAACAAGATGGGGTTTATTTCATATTGCATGAATTTATCTCTCTACATCATGTCATCTTGCTTAAGGCGTTACTCTGTTTTTAACTTAATACTCTAGATGCATGCTAGATAGCGGTCGATGAGTGGAGTAATAGTAGTAGATGCAGAATCGTTTCGATCTACTTGTCACGGACGTGATGCCTATATACATGATCATACCTAGATATTCTCATAACTATGCTCAATTCTGTCAATTGCTCAACAGTAATTTGTTCACCCACCATAGAATACTTATGCTCTTGAGAGAAGCCACTAGTGAAACCTATGGCCCCCCGGGTCTATTCTCATCATATCAATCTCCATCACTTTAATCTTGCTTTGCTTTGCTTTTACTTTTTACTTTGCATCTTTATACCAAAAATATTATATCTATCAGATCTCGCTCTCGTAAGTGACCGTGAAGGGCTTGACAACCCCTAATCGCGTTGGTTGCGAGTAGCTATCGCTTTGTGCAGGTACGAGGGACTTGAGCGTGGGCTCCTACTGGATTGATACCTTGGTTCTCAAAAACTGAGGGAAATACTTACGCTACTCTGCTGCATCATCCCTTCCTCTTCGGGGAAAACCAACGCAAGCTCAAGACGTAGCAAGAAGGATTTCTGGCACCATTTCCGGGGAGTCTACGCAAAAAGTCAACATACCAAGTACCCATCACAATCCCTATCTCTCGCATTATATTATTTTCCATTTGCCTCTCGTTTTCCTCTCCCCCCAATTCACCCTTGCCGTTTTATTCGCCCTCTCTCTCCCTATCCTCCCCCTCTTTTCCACTTGCCTCTTGCTTGCTTGTGTGCTAGTTTTTTTGCTTGTCGTCATGACTAGTCTCATATCTTCTCCGTTGTCCCCCAAGAGTGAAGTTCTAAATTTTAAACAAAGGGAGGGAGAAAATCTAAAAGATGCTTGGTATAGAATTTGCAATGCTCAAAATAGATCTACCAGAAAGCAATCTACCTTAGTTCTTCTCCGCATTTTTATGTAGGTGTTAATCCTTGGTATAGATATATACTCGATACCATTACCGGAGGGAACTTCTTGGGTAGCCATACTTTTGATTCTTATAATACTATGCTAAATTTATTTGGCTCACCACCTCTTTTAGTTAATGGAACCACGTTAACTTTGGAGCATGTTATGCAAAGACTTGAAATTATCGAAAATAAAGTTGCTACTATTGAATCAATTGAAAATCTAGATAAAAAGATCCACAATCAAATTACTCAATATGGATCTAAGGTAGGAATGACTTTGAAAAATATTAAGGAAAAAGAACCCATAGTTAATGAGAGAATGAACTTAGATTCTACTAGAATTGATAAACTTGAGGGTATCATTACAAACTTGGGAACCGCTTTTTCTTCCATAAAGAATACTCCAAATCCTCCTAATAAAATTGCCAAGCTTATGTATGTTCCTAAAAATAAGGGTGAATCATCTAGTAAGGAAATTGCGGATCTTAAATCTATAAGTGTTCATCCCAATCTTTTTGCTATCATTAAGGAACCATTTATTACAAATGAATTTTTCGATCTTGTGCCTAAAAGTTTGATAATTAATAAAAATAAAGAAATTCCTAAAGATGGTAGATGCCTAATTGAAGAATTCCCTACCAAAGATGGCAATACCTAGATCTATCCTCGCTTTTATGCCTAGCTAGGGGCGTTAAACGATAGCGCTTGTTGGGAGGCAACCCAATTTTATTTTTATTCCTTGCCTTTTGCTCCTGTTTAGTAATAAATAAATTATTTAGCCTCTGTTTTGGTTTTGTTTTTCTTGTGTGTTTAATTAGTGTTTGTGCCAAGTAGAACCATTGGGAAGACTTGGGGAAAGTCTTGTTGAACTTGCAGTAAAAAACAGAAACTTTAGCGCTCATGAGAACTGCTGTCATTTTATTTTAAGAGTGCTATTTAGTTAATTCTTTTTGCAGATGATTAATAGATAAATTCCTCACATCCAGCAATTTATTTTAGAATTTTTGGGGTTCCAGATCTTGCGCTAGCTACAGATTACTACAGACTGTTCTGTTTTTGACAGATTCTGTTTTTCGTGTGTTGTTTGCTTATTTTGATGAATCTATGGCTAGTAAAATAGTTTATAATCCATAGAGAAGTTGGAATAAAGTAGGTTTAACACCAATATAAATAAATAATGAGTTCATTACAGTACCTTGATGTGGTCTTTTGTTTTCTTTCGCTAACGGAGCTCACGAGTTTTCTATTTTGAGTTTTGTGTTGTGAAGTTTTCAAGTTTTGGGTGAATTTTTCTGATTGATCATGGAACAAGGAGTGGAAAGAGCCTAAACTTGGGGATGCCCATGGCACCCCCAAGATAATCCAAGGACACCAAAAAGTCAAAGCTTGGGGATGCCCTGGAAGGCATCCCCTCTTTCATCCACTTCCATCGGCAATTTACTTGGAGCTATATTTTTATTCGCCAACATGATATGTGTTTTGCTTGGAGCGTCTTGTATTATTTGTGTCTTTGTGTCTTAGTATGCCACAATCATCCTTGTTGTACACACCTTTTGAGAGAGCCATACATGAATTAAAATTTGATAGAATACTCTATGTGCTTCACTTATATCTTTTGAGCTAAGTAGTTTTGCTCTATGTGCTTCACTTATATCTTTTGAGCTAGATAATTTTGCTCTATGTGCTTCACTTATATCTTTTGAGCGTTATAATTTTGCTCTATGTGCTTCACTTAGATATTTTAGAGCACGGTGGTGGATTCGTTTTAAAGAAACTATTGATCTCTCATGCTTCACTTAAATTATTTTGAGAGTCTCTTAATAGCATGGTAATTTGCTTATTAATAATATGCTTGGTATTCAAGATTTGTGAAACTTTCTTTTGAGTGTGTTGAATACTAATAAAATATTGAAGCATGATAATTGTTTTGAGATATGGAGGTGATAATATTAAAGTCATGCTAGTTGAGTAGTTGTGAATTTAAAGAATACTTGTGTTAAAGTTTGTGATTCCCGTAGCATGCATGTATGGTGAACCGTTATGTGATGAAGTCGGAGCATGATTTATTTATTGATTGTCTTCCTTATGAGTGGCGATCGGGGCGAGCGATGGTCTTTTCCTACCAATCTATCCCCCTAGGAGCATGCGCGTAATACTTTGCTTTGATAACTTCTAGATTTTTGCAATAAGTATATGAGTACTTTATGACTAATGTTGAGTCCATGGATTATACGCACTCTCACCCTTCCACCTTTGCTAGCCTCTCTAATACCGCACACCTTTCGCCGGTGTCATACACCTACCATATACCTTCCTCAAAACAGCCACCATACCTACCTATTATGGCATTTCCATAGCCATTTCGAGATATATTGCCATGCAACTTTCCACCATCTAGTTCATCATGACACATTCCATCATTGTCATATTGCATATCCCGGTACACCACCGGATGCATTCACATAGAGTCATATTTTGTTCTAAGTATCGAGTTGTAATTGTTGAGTATAAGAAAAATAAAAGTGTGATGATCATCATTATTAGAGCATTGTCCCAGTGAGGAAAGAATGATGGAGACTATGATTCCCCCATAAGTCGGGATGAGACTCCGAACGAAAAATAAAATAAAAAAAGAGGCCAAAGAAGCCCAAGTAAAAAGAGGCCATAAAAAAGAGAAAAGGCCCAAATAAAAAAAATGATGAGAGAAAAAGAGAGAAGGGACAATGTTACTATCCTTTTACCACACTTGTGCTTCAAAGTTGCACCATGATCTTCATAGTAGAGAGTCTCTCATGTTATCACTTTCATATACTAGTGGGAATTTTTCATTATAGAACTTGGCTTGTATATTCCAATGATGGGCTTCCTCAAAATTGCCCTAGGTCTTCATGAGCAAGCAAGTTGGATGCACACCCACTTAGTTTCTTTTTGAGCTTTCATATACTTATAGATCTATGCATCCGTTGCATGGCAATCCCTACTCACTCACATTGATATCTATTGATGGGCATCTCCATAGCCTGTTGATACGCCTAGTTGATGTGAGACCATCTTCTCCTTTTTGTCTTCTTCACAACCACCATTCTATTCCACCTATAGTGCTATATCCATGCTCACGCTCATGTATTGCGTGTAGATTGAAAAAGTTTTGAAAAAGTTAGAGTATGAAACAATTGCTTGGCTTGTGATCGGGGTTGTTCATGATTTAAATACTTTGTGTGGTGCAGATGGAGCATAGCTAGACTATATGATTTTGTAGGGATAACTTTCTTTTGCCATGTTATTTTGAGAAGACATAATTGTTTTATTAGTATGCTTGAAGTATTATTATTATTATGTCAATATAAACTTTGTCTTGAATCTTTCTAATCTAAATATTCATACCACAATTAAGAAGATTTGCATTGAAATTATGCCAAGTAGCACTCCGCATCAAAAAATCTCTTTTTATCATTTACCTACTCGAGGATGAGCAGGAATTAAGCTTGGGGATGCCTGATACGTCTCCAACGTATCTATAATTTTTGATTGCTCCATGCTATATTATCTACTATTTTGGACTATATTGGGCTTTATTTTCCACTTTTATATTATTTTTGGGACTAACCTATTAACCGGAGGCCTAGCCCAGAATTGCTGTTTTTTGCCTATTCAGTGTTTCGGATAAACGGAATATCAAACTGAGTCCAAACGGAATAAAATCTTCGGGAACATGATTTTCTCACCGAACATGATCCAGGAAGCTCGGACCCTGCTCCAAGGAACAAAAGAGGCGGTCACGAGGGTGGGGGGCGCGCCCCCTACCTCATGGGCCCCTAGTTGCTCCTCCGGCGTACTTCTTCCTCCTATATATACACACGTACCCCCAAACAATCAGAACAGGAGCCAAAAACCTAATTCCACCGCCTTAACTTTCTGTATCCACGAGATCCCATCTTGGGGCCTGTTCTGGAGCTCCACCGGAAGAGGGCCGTCATCACGGAGGGCTTCTACATCATCATAGCCTCTCCGATGAAGTGTGAGTAGTTTACCTCAGACCTTCGGGTCCATAGTTAGTAGCTAGATGGCTTCTTCTCTCTCTTTGAATCTCAATACAAAGTTCTCCCCCTCTCTTGTGGAGATCTATTCGATGTAATCTTCTTTTTGCGGTGTGTTTGTTGAGACCGATGAATTGTGGGTTTATGATCAAGTCTATCTATGAATAATATTTGAATCTTCTCTGAATTCTTTTATCTATGATTGGTTATCTTTGCAAGTCTCTTCGAATTATCCGTTTGGTTTGGCCAACTAGATTGGTAGTTCTTGCCATGGGAGAAGTGCTTAGCTTTGGGTTCGATCTTGCGGTGTCGTTACTCAATGACAGAAGGGGCAGCAAGGCACGTATTGTATCGTTGCCATCGAGGATAACAAGATGGGGTTTATTTCATATTGCATGACTTTATCTCTCTACATCATGTCATCTTGCTTAAGGCGTTACTCTGTTTTTAACTTAATACTCTAGATGCAAGCTGGATAGCGGTCGATGGGTGGAGTAATAGTAGTAGATGTAGAATCGTTTCGATCTACTTGTCATGGACGTGATACCTATATACATGATCATGCCTAGATATTCTCATAACTATGCTCAATTCTGTCAATTGCTCAACAGTAATTTGTTCACCCACCGTAGAATACTTATGCTCTTGAGAGAAGCCACTAGTGAAACCTATGGCCCCCAGGTCTATTCTCATCATATCAATCTCCATCACTTTAATCTTGCTTTGCTTTGCTTTTACTTTGCATCTTTATACCAAAAATATTATATCTATCAGATCTCACTCTCGTGAGTGACCTTGAAGGGCTTGACAACCCCTAATCGCGTTGGTTGCGAGTAGCTATCGCTTTGTGCATGTACGAGGGACTTGAGCGTGGGCTCCTACTGGATTGATATCTTGGTTCTCAAAAACTAAGGGAAATACTTACGCTACTCTGCCGCATCATCCCTTCCTCTTCGAGGAAAACCAACGCAAGCTCAAGACATAGTAGAGGTCCGATGAGTGTTGAGGATCGCGGCGGGTATCGTTATTTTCTGACCTTCACAGATGATTTGAGCAGATATGGGTATATCTATTTGAAGAAACATAAGTCTGAAACATTTCAAAAGTTCAAAGAATTTCAGAGTGAAGTGGAAACTCATCGTAACAAGAAAATAAAGTTTCTATGATCTGATCGTGGAAGAGAATATTTGAGTTACGAGTTTGGTCTTCATTTGAAACAATGCGGAATAGTTTCGCAACTCACGTCACCTGGAACACCATAATGTAATGGTTTGTCTGAACATCGTAATCGCACTTTACTAGATATGGCGCGATCTATGATGTCTCTTACTGATTTACCACTATCGTTTTGGGGTTATGCATTAGAGACAGCTGCATTCACGTTAAAAAGGGCACCATATAAATCCGTTCAGATGACACCATATGAACTGTGGTTTAGCAAGAAACCTAAGTTGTCGTTTCTTAAAGTTTGGGGTGGGATGCTTACGTGAAAAGTTTCAAACTGATAAGCTCGAACCCAAATCGGAGAAGTGCATCTTCATAGGATACCCAAACGAAACTGTTGGGTACACCTTCTATCACATATTCGAAGGCAACTTTGTTGCTAAGAATGGATCCTTTCTAGAGAAGGAGTTTCTCTCGAAAGAAGTGAGTGGGAGGAAAGTAGAACTTGATGAGGTAACTGTACCTTCTCTCGAATTGAAAAGTAGCTCATCACTGAAATCAGTTCCAGTGATGTTTACACGAATTAGTGAGGAAGTTAATGATGATGATCATGAAACTTCAGATCAAGTTACTACCGAACCTCGTAGGTCAACCAGAGTAAGATCCGCACCAGAGTGGTACGGTAATCCTGTTCTGGAGGTCATTACTAGACCAGGACGAACCTACGAACTGTGAGGAAGCGATGATGAGCCCAGATTCCGCGAAATGGTTTGGGGCCATGAAATCTGAGATAGGATCCATGTATGAGAACAAAGTATGGACTTTGGTTGACTTGCCCGATGATCGACAAGCCATAGAAAATAAATGGATCTTCAAGAGGAAGACAGACGCTAATGACCCACAAGTATAGGGGATCTATCGTAGTCCTTTCGATAAGTAAGAGTGTCGAACCCAACGAGGAGCAGAAGGAAATGATAAGCGGTTTCCAGCAAGGTATTCTCCGCAAGTACTAAAATAAGTGGTAACAGATAGTTTTGTGATAGGATAATTTGTAACGAGCAACAAGTAACAAAAGTGAATAAAGTGCAACAAGGTGGCCCAATCCTTTTGTAGCAAAGGACAAGCCTGGACAAACTCTTATATGATGTAAAGCGCTCCCGAGGACACATGGGAATATCGTCAAGCTAGTTTTGATCACGTTCATATGATTCGCGTTCGGTACTTTGATAATTTGGTATGTGGGTGGACCAGTGCTTGGATACTGCCCTTACTTGGACAAGCATCCCACTTATGATTAACCTCTATTGCAAGCATCCGCAACTACAACAAAAGTATTAAGGTAAACCTAACCATAGCATGAAACATATGGATCCAAATCAGCCCCTTACGAAGCAACGTATAAACTAGGGTTTAAGCTTCTGTCACTCTAGCAACCCATCATCTGCTTATTACTCCCCAATGCCTTCCTCTAGGCCCAAACAATGGTGAAGTGTCATGTAGTCGACGTTCACATAACACCACTAAAGGAGAGACAACATACATCTCATCAAAATATCGAACGAATACCAAATTCACTACTAATAGTAAGACTTCTCCCATGTCCTCAGGAACAAAAGTAACTACTCATAAAGCATAAACATGTTCATAATCAGAGGGGTATTAATATGCCTATAGGATATGAACATATGATCTTCCACCAATTAAACCAACTAGCATCAACTACAAGGAGTAATTAACACTACTAGCAACCTACTAGCACCAATCCCGGACTTGGAAACAAGAATTGGACACAAGAGATGAACTAGGGTTTTGAGATGAGATGGTGCTGATGAAGGTATTGATGGAGATTGCCATCTCCCGATGAGAGGATCATTGGTGATGACGATGGCGATGATTTTCCCCTCCGAGAGGGAAGTTTCCCCGGCAGAACAGCTCCGCCAGAGCCCTAGATTGGTTCCGCCAAGGTTCCGCCTCGTGGCGGCGGAGTTTCGTCTGAGAAGATGTCTTATGATTTTTTCCCATCGAAAGACTACATATAGCAGAAGATGGCCACTGGAGGGCCACCAGGGGGGCCCACGAGGTAGGGGGCGTGCCCAGGGGGGTAAGGCGCGCCCTCCACCCTCGTGGGCAGGGTGTGCCCCCCCTAGTGAAGTTCTTGCTCTTAGTATTTTTTATATATTTGGAAAACATCTTCCGTGAAGCTTCAAGACTTTTGGAGCTGTGCAGAATAGGTCTCTAATATTTGCTCCTTTTCCAGCCTAGAATCCCAGCTGTCGGCATTCTCCCTCTTTATGTAAACCTTGTAAAATAAGAGAGAATAGGCATAAGTATTGTGACATAATGTGTAATAACAACCATAATGCAATAAATATTGATATAAAAGCATGATGCAAAATGGACGTATCAACTCCCCCAAGCTTAGACCTCGCTTGTCCTCAAGCGAAAAGCCGAAATCGAAAAATATGTCCACATGTTTAGAGTTAGAGGTGTCAATAAAAATAAAATACAGACATGAGGGCATCATGATCATTCTTAGAACAACAACTCATATAATTCTTTGTCATATAATCTCTAATGCTAGAGTAATAATTCAATCACAATATCAAGTATGAATCATAAACTTCATTGAAAACTAACAAACTACAATCTCAGTCATTGAAGCAATTGCAATTTATCATAACATAGGAAAGAGTCAATGTATAAAGCAAGTCCACATACTCAACTATCATATAGTCTTTCACAATTGCTGACACTCACGCAATAATTGTGGGTATGGAGTTTTAATCAGACATAGAGAAAGATATGGGCTTATAGCTTTGCCTCCCAACGTTTTACCTCAAGGGTAATGTCAACAGTAATAGTTCATGAAAACTCACATCCAATTAGCCATATATACCAGGATCTTTCCAACATATTGTGCTTGCCAAAGGATAAAATGTAAAAAGGAAGGTTGAAGATCACCATGACTCTTATGCAATGTAGGAGATAAAAGTAAAAGATAGGCCCTTCGTAGAGGGAAGCAGAGGTTGCCATGCGCTTTTATGGTTGGATGCACAAAATCTTAATGCAAAAGAACGTCACTTTATATTGCTACTTGTGATATGGACCTTTATTATGCAGTCTGTCTCTTTTATTACTTCCATATCACACGATCGTATAAAGCTTATTTCCTCCACACCAATCAATCATACATATTTAGAGAGCAATTTTTATTGCTTGCACCGATGACAACTTACTTGATGGATCTTACTCAATCCATAGGTAGATATGGTGGACTCTTATGGCAATACTGGTTTAAGGGTATTTGGAAGCACAAGTAGTATCTCTACTTGGAGCAATGAATTTGGCTAGCACGAGGGGGAAAGGCAAAATCTCATCATGTTGGAAGATCCAAGACAATATAATTCATCTCAGATGTAAGAAAACATAACCCATTACGTTGTCTTCCTTGTCCAATGTCAACTCTTTAGCATGTCATATTTTAATGAGTGCTCACAATCATAAAAGATGTCCAAGATAGTATATTTATATGTGAAGACCTCTCTTTCTTTATTACTTCATATTAACTGCAATGATGAGCAAAACTGTGTTTGTCAACCCTCAACAAATTTTATTCATCATACTCTTTCTATGTGAGCTCATTACTCTCCATAAGACTCACATGATCTCTTTGTTTCTTTTTATTTCTTTCTCTTTTCTTTTTTTCACTTAGGATCATGGAAAAATAATCAAGCCCTTGACTCAACACTAATCTTTATTATATAGCTCACGGACTCGATTACATAGAAGGATGATAAAGCAAAACTCACGACTAGATCATACTAAGAACTTTTATTCTACTAGATCAAGATATTACCAAAAGGATCGAACTAAGAAAAATCGTAAAGCTAAAGTGATGGTGATACGATACCGGGGCACTCCCCCAAGCTTGGCAGTTTCCAAGTGGAGTGCCCATACCAGATACTCAATTCTTCTTTGTTGATGAAGACGGTGGTGATTTTGTTGACGGCGTAGGCTTGTCATCCTTCTTCCAAGGCATTGGCTCACCATCATAGAAGGATGACCGAGTCTCCTGAAACCTCAAATCTGCAGCCAAGCTCATCCTCTTGAATCTATATTCATACTCACAGTTTTGGTTTTGTAGGTCATAGATCTGGGCTTGGAGGTGCTCGTTTTTCTCATGAAGCTTGAAGATGGCCTCCCCAATGTCCTTGACGTCCAGCTTGTGGTTGTTGGTGAACTCCGTGATCATAATGTGATTGGAATCGAGTCCACGCTCCACCATCTCCTGACACTTGAAAACTTCTTGCTCCAATGCCTCGAGCCTTGCCTCCGTGCTTTCGGTCTTCCTTGGTCCCTCAGCATCGCGGATGTGCAACAACCCCTCACGCATCTCAATGGTTTGAGGGTGTTGCAGCACTTTTGCGAGGTAGGGGTTGATGACCTTCTCGAAGAACTGGTCCTTGGGGGCGCTTGAAGACGACATGACGACCTGGATCTGTCAGAAAAACAACTCGAAACAAAAACAGGGGATTTTTGCGTGATACGGGAGTCAAAACCTCCGGGAGATCATATAATGAATTTTTACCGACCAAAATACGTAACGTGTACGAAAACAGAGTCCGGAGAGCACACGAGGTGCCCACGAGGTAGGGGGCGCGCCCAGTAGGGTAGGGCGCGCCCTCCACCCTCGTGGAGGCCTCGTGTCCTTCCCGGACTGCTACTTATTTTTCTATTTTTCTCAATATTCCAAAACAGAGAAATATTGCCTTAAAACTGTTTTGGAGTCGGTTTACTTACCGTACCACATACCTATTCCTTTTCGGAGTCTGAAACGTTTCGGAAAGTGTCCCTTATGTATTCCTCCAGGGTTACGGTTTTAATAACATTGGTTTCAACATTTATGGGATTACCTGAGATATAATGTTTGATTCTTTGACCGTTCACCACCTTCGGATTTGTGCCTTCGAAGTTGTTGATTTTTATGGCACCGGAACGGTAGACCTCCTCGATAATGTAAGGACCTTCCCATTTAGAGAGAAGTTTTCCTGCAAAAAATCTTAAATGAGAGTTTTATAGTAATACATAATCACCTACATTAAACACACGCTTTTGTATCCTTTTGTCATGCCATCTTTTAACTTTTTATTTAAACAACTTGGCATTTTCATGGGCTTGGGTTCTCCATTCATCAAGTGAGCTAATATCAAATAACCTCTTCTCACCGGTAAGTTTAAAATCATAATTAAGTTCTTTAATAGCCCAATATGCCTTGTGTTCTAGTTCGAGAGGTAAGTGACATGCTTTTCCACAAACCATTTTATACGGAGACATACCCATAGGATTTTTATATGCAGTTCTATAGGCCCATAATGCATCATTAAGTTTCTTGGACAAATTCTTTCTAGACCTATTAACAGTCTTTTGCAAAATTAATTTGAGTTCTCTATTACTCAATTCTACTTGACCACTAGACTAAGGGTGATAAGGAGATGCAATTCTATGATTAACATCATATTTAGCAAGCATTTTACGGAAAGCACCATGAATAAAATGTGAACCATCATCAGTCATTAAATATCTAGGGACTCCAAATCTTGGAAAAATAACTTCTTTAAGCATTTTAATAGAAGTGTTATGATCAACACTACTAGTTGGAATAGCTTCTACCCACTTAGTAACGTAATCAACAGCAACTAAAATATGTGTATAACCATTAGAGGAAGGAAAAGGCCCCATATAGTCAAAGCCCCAAACATCAAATGGTTCAATAACGAGTGAATAGTTCATAGGCATTTCTTGACATCTACTAATATTACCAATTCGTTGAAATTCATCACAAGATGAGACAAACTTACGGGCATCCTTGAAGAGAGTATGCCAATAAAAACCAGATTGCAGTACCTTATGTGCAGTTCTATCTCCAGCATGGTGTCCTCCATAAGCTTCGGAGTGACACTTGCGTAGGATCTTTTCCTGTTCATGCTCAGGCACACAACGTCTAATAACACCATCTACTCCTTCTTTATAAAGATGTGGGTCATCCCAAAAGTAATGCCTCAAATCATAGAAGAACCTTTTCTTTTGCTGGTATGTGAAACTAGGTGGTATAAACTTAGCAACAATGTAATTATCATAATCAGCATACCATGGAGCAGTATGAGAAGCATTTATGACATTTAATTGCTCATCAGGAAAGCTATCATCAATAGGTAGTGGGTCATCAAGCACATTTTCTAACCTAGACAAGTTGTCTGCAACGGGGTTCTCAGCTCCTTTTCTATCAACAATATGCAAATCAAATTCTTGTAGCAAGAGAACCCATCTAATAAGTCTAGGTTTAGCATCTTTCTTTTCCATAAGATATTTAATAGCAGCATGATCAGTGTGAATAATTACTTTAGAATCAACAATATAAGGTCTGAACTTATCACAAGCAAATACAACTACTAAGAATTCTTTTTCAGTAGTAGCATAATTTCTTTGAGCATTGTCTAGAGTTTTACTAGCGTATTGAATAACATTTAGTTTCTTATCAACTCTTTGTCCTAGAACAGCACCTACAGCATAATCACTAGCATCACATATAATTTCAAAGGGTAAATTCCAATCAGGTGGCTGAACAATAGGTGCAGAAATCAATGCTTTCTTAGGTATTTCAAATGCTTCTATGCAATCATCATCAAAGACAAATGGTATATCTTTTTGTAATAAATTAGTCAGAGGCCGAGAAAATTTTGAGAAGTCCTTAATGAACCTCCTATAAAAACCGGCATGACGAAGCAAACTTCTTATACCTTTAATGTCCTTGGGACATGGCATCTTTTCAATAGCATCAACCTTGGCTTTATCAACTTCAATACCTCTTTTAGAAACTTTATGCCCCAAGACAATACCTTCATTAACCATAAAGTGGAACTTTTCCCTATTCAAGACAAGATTAGTTTCTCCACATCTCTGCAAAACTCGATCACGGTTGCTCAAGCAATCATCAAAAGAAGATCCATAGACAGAAAAGTCGTCCATGAAAACCTCACAAATCTTTTCACAAAAGTCAGAGAATATAGCCATCATGCATCTTTGAAAGGTAGCAGGTGCATTACATAAACCAAAAGGCATACATCTATAAGCAAAAGTACCAAAAGGGCATGTAAAAGTAGTCTTTGATTGATCTTTGGCTGACACAGGTATTTGAGAGAAACCAGAATAACCATCTAGAAAGCAAAAATATGTATGTTTGGATAATCTTTCTAGCATTTGATCGATAAAAGGTAAGGGGTAATGATCCTTTTTAGTAGCCTTATTTAATTTGCGGAAATCAATTACCATCCTATAACCGGTAATAATTCTTTGAGGAATCAATTCATCTTTATCATTAGGAACAACAGTAATACCTCCCTTCTTAGGGACACAATGGACAGGGCTTACCCACTGACTATCAGCAACGGGATAAATTATACCTGCCTCAAGGAGCTTTAGTATCTCCTTTCTTGCCACTTCTTTCATTTTAGGATTCAGCCGGCGTTGATGATCATGAACTGGTTTAGCATCTTCTTCCAAATTAATTTTATGTTGACATAGAGTGGGACTAATGCCCCTAAGATCATCAAGAGTATACCCAATAGCAGCACAGTGCTTCTTCAGAGTTTTCAATAATCTCTCTTCCTCATGCTCTGAAAGGTTAGCACTAATAATAACAGGATATATCTTTTTATCATCAAGATAAGCATATTTAAGAGTATCAGGTAACGGTTTAAGCTCAAATACGGGATCACCCTTGGGTGGAGGAGGATCCCCTAGGATTTCAATAGGTAAATTGTTTTTCAGAATAGGTTCCTGTTTAAAGAATACTTCATCTAATTCCCTTCTTTCATTCATAAACATGTCATTTTCATGGTCTAGCAAACATTGTTCTAAGGGATCACTAGGAGGTACGGCAATAGAAGGAAGACCAATAATTTCATCCTTACTAGGTAATTCTTCTTCACGGTGTTGTCTACTAAATTTAGAGAAATTAAATTCATGAGTCATATCATCTAAACCGATAGTAACAACATCTCTTTTGCAATCTATGGTAGCATTAACAGTGTTTAAGAAGGGTCTACCAAATATAATGGGGCAAAAGCTATCTTGTGGGGAACCAAGAACAAGAAAATCAGCATGATATTTAGTTTTCCCACACAAGACTTCAACATCCCTAACAATTCCCATTGGTGAAATAGTATCTCTATTGGCAAGTTTAATTGTGACATCAATATCTTCTATTTCAGTAGGTGCAATCTCATGCATAATTTCTTTGTATAAGGAATGAGGTATTGCGCTAGCACTGGCACCCATGTCACATAAGCCATGATAACAATGATCTCCTATTTTAACAGAAATAACAGGCATGCCTACCATAGGTCTAGGTTTATCTTTAGCACAGGGTTTAGCAATTCTAGCAGTTTCATCACAGAAATAAATAACATGCCCATCAATATTATGAGACAGGAGATCTTTAACAATAGCAATATTAGGTTCAACTTTAACTTGCTTAGGAGGTGTATATGTTTTAATATTGCTTTTACGAACTACAGTTGAAGCTTTAGCATGATCCTTTATCCTAACAGGAAAGGTGGTTTCTCAACATAAGAAGTAGGAACAATATGATCATTATAAGTGATAGTCTTTTCTTCAACTTTAATAGGTCCAGCTACTTTTACTTCTATGTGAGGATGATATTTAAACCACTTGTCCTTGGGGAGATCAACATAGGCAGCAAAAGATTCATAGAAAGAAGCTAACACTACAACAGGAACCCCCCTTCAGCAACGCATCGATGCGTTGTCTTTTCTCCATATAAATGTTGCTAGGGGCTACACACGGATTATTATGCGTTGCCGTTGGTGGCGTTGGAAGGGTCTACAACAATGTATATAGATCTGTTGGTAATCTGAAGAATAATGCGTTGCAAGCCAACAACAGATTCATCCAATGCTTCTATGCGTTGCTATTTGTACAAATAGAATAACCTCCATATATAATTATTTATAATAGTCGGTTGTTCAAATAGCAGTACAAGGCACTTTTTTAACTTACAGTACAAGGTACAACTTTAGTAAGAGTCGATAGAGTAGAAATGAAAATAATATATTAGTTCAATGGCACAATCTGTTACATTGCAATGTAAGTGCCATCAATTAGAAGTACATCAGTTTCTTAGAAAATAAAACATTTTACAGGATATAAAATTCCAAAATTCTATGAACTGTCTTTGTTCTCCTCCAAGTGCCAAACATCAACATAAATCATCCAAGGATCCATGTAATCATCTAGTATTTAACTCCTCGACCTACAAAGAAAAAACCATAATACTATTTAGGCATAAATTGGAAATTTGAAGTTTTAAAATATAGCTATGCATTGTACCAAAATGGATCCACTTAAAAATTATGTGTCAAGAAAAAAAGGTTGGGAGAGAAGACATAAGCTTATGTGTGTCTTGCAGATAACTTAGAAGAGTACATATTAAAACACCAAGCATCATTGATAAATCAAATGTGAATGTTCACTATGAACAACCATCAGCATGTATGTACTACTAACAATTATGCACATATTATACTATATTAATAATGAGATGAATTCAACTACCAACTAAATGGTAAGTAGGTAACAATAATATCGAATATAAAGAATTGGATATTTCCATCATCCAAACGATTCTGCATTAATTTGTTTTGCTTCCTATGATGTATTAGGAGAAAAAATATCAATGCCCGCAGCTCGAAAACCATCACACGAAACTTTGTAGTTACCTGAGAACTAGAATGTCACATGTCTGAATTTTTCAATCCATGATTAAAATTCTCAGAACCTGTAGAAGCAACAACAACAAAATAAATGCATCATCATATTTGGGACGGTTGGTGTTGCCAACTCATGCAAAAAAAAGACTAAGACATGCATAACGAACTATGAAATGGAAAAGGGGAGTTGTGGGTCATCTTTTTAATCCTTTCCGCTTGCCATCATGCTTGGCCTGAGGCCCTGACCCGGCCTTGCAGGAAAGCATGATCTAATTATTAAAGAAAAGATCATGCCCTAATTAGTATAGAAGAGAGGATATGAGTGAATAATCAATTAAAAGTTGGGACAGATAAATCGGAGGTACCATACCAGACTGAGCCGCTATAAGACGCCTGGTTTCCCTCTATCCACAGCACCACCCATGAGGAAATGAGCCACAAACGGAGATTTAGAAGAGATGGAGCATGACCCTGATCTCGGCCGCCGTAGATGGGGACGTGAATTGGTTTGGGCTTCTCTAGGAAAAAGTAGGGGAGTTTTGTTTATTGAGAAGGTGGTATCAAATATATTTACAGAACAAAATAAATTGATGTGCCACTATTTAATTCTTCAAGACCAACCTAGTACAAAAGTTGAATACAAATTTATGAAAAAGCATCAGTGGTGACCTATGTAATGGCTGAATAGTCCGAATAAAAGCAGACCAGGATTGAATAGTTTTTTGTCAGTATTTTCCCAGTTTTAAGAAACACTACCCATAAGCGATCAATGCCAATGTGGCATTATCATATATCAAGAGAATTTTATCTTTGTGACCTTTTAGCTTCCTAATCATGTATCATTTGTCATGTCATTGAATAGCTGACCATCAGTACCTATAGGAATGTACAAAATGTGGGACTGGGGAAAATATGGGAACGTACAAAATACCTAATCAAGGAAGCAAATTGGTTGCCTCACTTTCTGTGGTAAGCTGTACATATCCATCTGACCTGAAGCTGCACCCATTAAAGCAAGTTAATCCCCTACAAATTAGCCAAGGCAAGCTTAGATCTTAACAGGATCTTATTTATTTGTGCGCCTATTGTCAAACTTTTGAAATAAGACCCGCAGGACAATTTCATACCAAACAAATCAGGGTACTGCAAGTGTTTAGAGACTGACAAACTGTTAGCTGACATCTAGTAGGCATAAAAATGCATGACAAAACACACATAATGATATATAGGTGGAAAATATAATTAGATATAGGGACAGAAGCTTCTTATTGGTGGTCCAGAAAGTTGTGCTACTCACCTCTGCCATGGAATAATACAACTCCAGCACGTGAGTGATTTGCAGGGCTTGGTGATTTCATGGTAAGACAACCAGAAGCCAATGTCGACGCTGCCTGTACCTCCTCCATATCCTCCAGAACAGAGATGTTGATGTCAACAGAGTTCATCATAGGTTCAATGCATGTTTTATCTTGAAAATACAAGGGGGAAAGCATCAACAACACGCTTATAAAGCAATTTGTTTCAGATCCACCTATAGTCTAGATTAACATCGACACAAGGTAGCGGGGGAGGCACAGCACCGTGAGGCCTGAGCGTGCAGCAGTGCGTGTGTAGACTCAAGGTAGTAGGCGTACAAACCATAGGCGAGAGAAGTGCACCGGCCACCCGTGGCACTAGGGTTAAGAATAAATTACGTGTATATATAACAGGAAGTTATGGTACTATGCTACAATCCATACCTCGACACCATGCAATGGTGTGCACCACGATTCATCTATGTGTGCTCCAAATCAGTTAACAGGGTACACTTCATTATCATTGTTGTTGGTTTGAACTGAAGGTGAACATGTGCTACAACCAAACCTTGTGCAGATCAATATTTTTTCTACAACATGCTCTTAAAGAATAAACAGTTAAAGAGCAAGCTGGAGTAGCTATCTTGGAACAACTATCTTTCATTACCGTATAATATGAGGATTCAGAGGAATTGTGCATGTGATGCGTGTTATTACCGGCGCTACGATATTGCCGGCTCCATCTCCTCCTCCCTCTCACCGTCGCCAGCAGCCTCCGGAGGACAAATCCCGCCAGAGCCGACGGCAGCGGGATCCATTTGTCCCGGAGTCAAGTCTCGCGCTCACGGGTTGGGGGACCTGGTGGCGGCGGGTGGTGGTCTCAGCGGTGGGGTTCATGGCGGCTGTGGGCCTGTGGCGTCAGGGTGGCTCCTCCGGGGCTCCGGCGGTGGTGCCTGCTTGCGGCGAAGAGGTGGAGATGGTGGCCGTGGTGCAGGAGCTGCTGCTCTCGCGTGGGCTTGGACCCAGATCTGGTCGCGGCAGTTGGGCAACGGCGGCAGCTGCTCAGCGCAGCCATTGCGACTTGAGCGGCCATCGTGGAGGCTGGGAGCTCGCGTTGGGATTGGCTGGTGGTGGCGCCGGTAGGCGGTCGTCAAAAAATTTGGAGGTGGCGGCGGCAGCGTCGTGGTCATGGAGGTTGGGTGAGAGATAGAGAGGGGAATCAGGCGAGAGGGAGATGGTGGATAAAAAATTTACATTCTTTCTACAGTTTGGCCTGTGATATTTTGATGCATAGGTGGGTCTTGGGAGGTTAGCTGTAAGTGCGGGAGATGGGAGGTTGAACAAACAACGAATGTTTTGGTATCGTTGGTACATATGTGTTGCCATAGGAGGGTTTTTGTTGTAGTGTAATATCTCAGAGTCAAGTCCATATTTAGTGCTAAATTTACGAAAAATATTGGTATCCATAAAAGATTTAACAAAATCAAAACTAGGTGTCATACCTGACTCCTTATCATTGTCGAGGTCCCAATCTTCAGAGTTGCATTTAATTCTTTCCAATAAATCCCATTTGAATTCAATAGTCTTCATCATAAAAGAGCTAGCACAAGAAGTATCAAGCATGGTGCGATTGTTACCAGAAAGACGAGCATAAAATTTTTGAATAATCATTTCTCTTGAGATCTCATGATTGGGGCATGAATATAACATTAATTTAAGCCTCCCCAAGCTTGAGTGATGATTTCTCCTTCGCGAGGCCAAAAATTATATATGTAATTGCAATCACGATGAACAAGATGCATAGGGTAAAACTTCTGATGAAATTCCAATTTCAATCGTTTGTAATTCCAAGACCTCATATCATCACATAGCCTATACCATGTCGATGCATCTCCCCTCAAAGATAAAGGGAAGACCTTCTTCTTAACAACATCTCCGGGTACACCTGCAAGCTTAAATAATCCTCAAACTTCATCCACATATATCAGATGTTCATCAGGATGTTTTGTTCCATCTCATAAAAAAGGATTAGCTAGCAATTTTTCTATCATACCCGCAGGAACTTCAAAGCAAGCATTTTCATTTCCAGTAGGTTGAGGAGCAACTCTTTGCTCTACTGTTCGGGGTGAAGATACCCCAAACAAGCCCCTCAGAGGATTACTTTCCATGGTGACAAGTGACAGTAAATTTCAGCACACTATATAAATTTTTCCATACCAAATTCCACCTACCAAAGGCGGTTCACTCCCCGGCAACGGCACCAGAAAAGAGTCTTGATGACCCACAAGTATAGGGGATCTATCGTAGTCCTTTCGATAAGTAAGAGTTTCGAACCCAACGAGGAGCAGAAGGAAATGATAAGCGGTTTCCAGCAAGGTATTCTCCGCAAGTACTGAAATAAGTGGTAACAGATAGTTTTGTGATAGGATAATTTGTAACGAGCAACAAGTAACAAAAGTGAATAAAATGCAGCAAGGTGGCCCAATACTTTTGTAGAAAAGGACAAGCCTGGACAAACTCTTATATGATGTAAAGCGCTCCCAAGGACACATGGGAATGTCGTCAAGCTAGTTTTCATCACGTTCATATGACTCGCGTTCGGTACTTTGATAATTTGGTATGTGGGTGGACCAGTGCTTGGGTACTGCCCTTACTTGGACAAGCATCCCACTTATGATTAACCTCATATAGCAGAAGATGGCCACCGGAGGGCCACCAGGGGCCCATGAGGTAGGGGGCGCGCCCTCCACCCTCGTGGGCAGGGTGTGGCCCCCCTGGTGAAGTTCTTGCTCTCAGTATTTTTTATATATTTGGAAAACATCTTCCGGGAAGTTTCAGGACTTTTGGAGCTGTGCAGAATAGGTCTCTAATATTTGCCCCTTTTCCAGCCCAGAATCCCAGCTGTCGGCATTCTCCCTCTTTATGTAAACCTTGTAAAATAAGAGAGAATATGCATAAGTATTGTGACATAATGTGTAATAACAGCCCATAATGCAATAAATATTGATATAAAAGCATGATGCAAAATGGACGTATCAGACGCTGATAGTAGTGTTACTATCTACAAAGCTAGACTTGTCGAAAAGGTTTTTGACAAAGTTCAAGGTGTTGATTATGATGAGATTTTCTCACTCGTAGCGATGCTTAAGTCTGTCCGAATCATGTTAGCAAATTGCCGCATTTATGAAATCTGGTAATGGATAAAAAAACTGCATTCCTTAAAGGATTTATTAAAGAAAGGGTTGTATATGATGCAACCAAAAGGTTTTGTCAATCCTAAAGGTGCTAACAAAATATGCAAGCTCCAGCAATCCATCTATGGACTGGTGCAAGCATCTCGGAGTTGGAATATACGCTTTGATAAGTTGATCAAAGCATATAGTTTTATGCAGACTTGCGGTGAAGCCTGTATTTACAAGAAAGTGAATGGGAGCACTACAACATTTCTGATAAGTATATGTGAATGACATATTGTTGATCAGAAATAATGTAGAATTATTCTGCAAAGCATAAAAGGAGTGTCTGAAAGGAGTTTTTCAAAGAAAGACCTCGGTGAAGTTGCTTACATATTGAGCATCAAGATCTATAGAGATAGATCAAGATGCTTGATAAGTTTTTTCAATGAGTACATACCTTGACAAGATTTTGAAGTAGTTCAAAATGGAACAATCAAAGAAAGAGTTTCTTGCCTATGTTACAAGGTGTGAAATTGAGTAAGACTCAAAGCCCGACCACGGCAGAAGATAGAAAGAGAATGAATGTCATTCCCTATGACTTGGTCATAGGTTCTATAAAGTATGCCATGCTGTATACCAGATCTATTGTATGCCCTACCACTGAGTTTGGCAAGGGAGTACGATAGTGATCTAGGAGTAGATCACTGGACATCGGTTAAAATTATCCTTCGTGAAATAAGGATATGTTTCTCGATTATGGAAGTGAAAAAAGGTTCGTCGTAAAGGGTTACGCCGATGCAAGTTTTGACACTAATCTAGATGACTCTAAGTCTCGGTCTAGATACATATTGAAAGTGGGAGCAATTAGCTAGAGTAGCTCCATGCAGAGCATTGTTGACATAGAAATTTGCAAAATACATACGGATCTGAATATGGCAGACTCGTTGACTAAACTTCTCTCACAAGCAAAACATGATCACACCTTAGTACTCTTTGGGTGTTAATCACATAGCGATGTGAACTAGATTATTGACTCTAGTAAACCCTTTGGGTGTTGATCACATGACGATGTGAACTATGGGTGTTAATCACATGGTGATGTAAACTATTGATGTTAAATCACATGGCGATGTGATCTAGATTATTGACTAGTGCAAGTGGGAGACTGAAGGAAATATGCCCTAGAGGAAATAATAAACTTACTATTTATTTCCTTATTTCATGATAAATGTTTAATATTCATGCTAGAATTGTATTAACCGGAAACATAATACATGTGTGAATACATAGACAAACAGAGTGTCACTAGTATGCCTCTACTTGACTAGCTCGTTAATCGAAGATGGTTGAGTTTCCTAGCCATGGACACAAGTTGTCATTTGATTAACGGGATCACATCAGTAGGAGAATGATGTGATTGACTTGACCCATTCCGTTAGCTTAGCACTTGATCATTTAGTACGTTTCTATTGCTTTCTTCATGACTTATACATGTTCCTATGACTATGAGATTATGCAACCCCCGTTTACCGGAGGAACACATTGTGTGCTACCAAACGTCACAACATAACTGGGTGATTATAAAGGTGCTCTACAGGTGTCTCCAAAGGTACTTGTTGGGTTGGCGTATTTCGAGATTATGATTTGTCACTCCGATTGTCGGAGAGGTATCTCTAGGCCCACTCGGTAATGCACATCACTATAAGCCTTGCAAGCATTGTAACTAATGAGTTAGTTTCGGGATGATTTATTACAGAACGAGTAAAGAGACTTGCCAGTAACGAGATTGAACTAGGTACTGAGATACCAACGATCGAATCTCGGGCAAGTAACATACCGATGACAAAGGGAACAACGTATGTTGTTATGCGGTTTGACCGATAAAGATCTTCGTAGAATATGTAGGAGCCAATATGAGCATCTAGGTTCCGCTATTGGTTATTGACCGGAGATGTGTCTCGGTCATGTCTACATAGTTCTCGAACCCGTAGGGTCCACACGCTTAACGTTTGGTAACGATTTGTATTATGAGTTATGTGATTTCATGTAACGAAGGTAGTTCAGAGTCCTGGATTAGATCGGGGACATGACGAGGAGTCTCGAAATGGCCGAGACGTAAAGATCGATATATTGGACGACTATATTCGAACATCGGAAAGGTTCCAAGTGATTCAGGTATTTTTCGGAGTACCGAAGAGTTACGGGAATTCGTATTGGGCCTTAATGGGCCATACAGGAAAGGAGAGAAAGGCCTCAAAAGGTGGCTGCACCCCTCCCCATGGTCTGGTCTGAATTGGACTAGGGAGGGGGGGTGTTCCCTTCCTTCCTTCTCCTTTTCCCTTCCCTTTTTCCTATTCCATATGGGAGGAGGAATTCTACTAGGACTAGGGAGTCCTAGTTGGACCCCACACTTCTGGCGCGCCCTAGGGGCTGGCCGGCCTCTCCTCCTCCATCCTTTATATACGGGGGCAAGGGGGCACCACTAGACACACAAGTTGATCTGTTGATCTCTCCCAGACGTGTGCGGTGCCCCCCTCCACCATAATCCACCTCGATCATATCGTAGCGGTGCTTAGGCGAAGCCCTGCGTCGGTAGCGTCATCATCACCGTCATCACGCCGTCGTGCCGACGAAACTCTCCCTCGAAGCTCTGCTGGATCAGAGTTCGTGGGACGTCATCGAGCTAAACATGTGCTGAACTCGGAGGTGCAGTACGTTCGATACTTGGATCGATCGGATCGTGAAGACGTACGACTACATCAACTGCGTTGTGCTAACACTTCCGCTTTCGGTCTATGAGGGTACGTGGATACACTCTCCCCTCTCGTTGCTATGCATCACCATGATCCTGTGTGTGCGTAGGAAATTTTTGAAATTACTACGGTCCCCAATAGGGGGGGGGCCACCCTCGTGGACGCCCCAGGACTCTTCTAGCCCAACTCTTTTACTCCGGGGTCTTCCTTTGGTCCATAAAAAATCGTCAAAAATTGACACGTCAATTGGACTCCGTTTGATATTCCTGTTTTGTAAAACTCAAAAACAAGGAAAAAACAGAAACTGGCACTGGGCTCTAGGTTAATAGGTTAGTGCCAAAAATCATATAAAATAGTATATAAATGCATATAAAACATCCAAGGTTGATAATATAATAGCATGGAACAATCAAAAATTATAGATACGTTGGAGACGTATCAATGACAAAGGGAACAACGTATGTTGTTATGCGGTTTGACCGATAAAGATCTTCGTAGAATATGTAGGAACTAATATGAGGATCCAGGTTCCGCTATTGGTTATTGACCGGAGATGAGTCTCGGTCATGTCTACATAGTTCTCGAACCCGTAGGGTCCGCACGTTTAACGTTCGGTGACGATTGGTATTATGAGTTTATGTGTTTTGATGTACCGAAGGTTGTTCAGAGTCCCGGATGTGATCACGGGCATGACGAGGAGTCTCAAAATGGTCTATACATAAAGATTGATATATTGGAAGCCTATGTTTGGACATTGGAATAGTTCCGGGTGAGTTCGGGCATTTAGCGGAGTACCGGGGGGTTACCGGAACCCCCCGGGGAGTATATGGGCCTTATTGGGCCTTAGTGGAAAGTGAGAGGGGAAGCCAGGGCGGGCCGCGTGCCCCCTTCCCCTTGGGTCCGAATTGGACTAGGGAAGGGGGGGGGCGGCGCCCCCCTTTCATTCTCCCTCTTTCCTCCTTCCTTCCTCTCCTACTCCAACTAGGGAAAGGGGGTGGGAGTAGGACTCCCCCTAGGGCGCGCCATAGAGAGGGCCGGCCCTCCCCCTCCTCCACTTCTTTATATACGAGGGAGGGGGGCACCCCATGGAGACACAAGTTGATCTCTTAGCCGTGTGCAGTGCCCCCCTTCACAGATTTCCACCTCGGTCATATCGTTGTAGAGCTTAGGCGAAGCCCTGCGTCGGTAACTTCACCATCACCGTCATCACACCGTCGTGCTGACGAAGCTTTCCCCCGACACTAAGCTGGATCTAGAGTTCGTGGGACGTCACCGAGCTGAATGTGTGCAGAACGCGGAGGTGCTGTACCTTCGGTGCTAGGATCGGTCGGATCGTGAAGACGTATGACTACATCAACGGCGTTGTCATAACGCTTCCGCTTACGGTCTACGAGGGTACATAGACAACACTCTCCCCTCTCGTTGCTATGAATCACCTAGATGGACGTTTTGATATAATTACGGTAAACAAAATATATCTACCTAATTAAATAAGACCGGTAGGCATGCAATATATGACACAAAACTAAATTTGGAATTAAAGAAAATGACGGTATAAAATGATATGAGATTCTATCCAACATAAACCTGGCGAGTTTAAGCCGGAAAGTTTTTTCTTCTTCTTTCCAAGAGCTAAGTTGAATTGAATAACTTATGTAAGGTTTCTTGACGTGCTGGCATTGCTGAAAGAAATATTTCTTTATTTTCTCCTTTTCAATATGGGAAAGGCGGCCGCTAGGCGTCGGCCGACGGATGTTTTGGAAACATCCGCCGCCTGTACCACCGTCCGATACGTGTCCCGACAACCGTCCGATCCAACTACCGCGTGCATGACTATTCCTGCAGCAACCGCTCTATTTCACAAACAAAAAACCATGTCCGGCATCCAGACACACCTACACGCAGCGTGGCGTCAGCCCCCGCTACCGCGAAAACGCTGCTGCCGGGGCGCTACAGGGACTAAGGCCATCGACGGAAAATCCTGCAACACAATGGAGCACCAAATCGCGCGCCGCACGCTAGGATCCAACGCAAATTGAGCAAGCCGCGGCCCCCTGCTTCAAGAGCAGTCGTGGTCGTCGTTCTCAGCTCCGACCGCCGCCGGGGGGCTTCCTTCGACAGGATCAAATCAGGGCAGCTAGGTAAGTTTCCGAATCTTAATCCCTAAGCTGCGTCTCACTGTAACTGCTGTAGATCCTATTTATCATAAGCAGACTGTTTGGATTCATGCGTGTGGCAGCTATTTTTTTAGAATTATGTGGGTGAAGCCAAGGCACAACCCTAAACCCCTGCCTCCTTCTTGTATCTCTGCAACATGTATGTGAAACATCTCATTTTTGTTGTTTATCAACAGAAGAAACACATAGCTAGTTGTTGTCTCTAGTTTCAATTTTGTTTATGAATGGCATGGATTGCATGAATTTCTGAAACAGCAAAATACAACTGTTGATGCCATGTATCTATCTAGGCCATGTATCTATTTATGCATTGTAGATTAAATTCTGAAATTCCAGCAATTTTGAAAATTCTGAAACAGCAAATATAACTCTTGATGCCTTGTAGATGAAAAAAGTGATTGAGATAAAAACTAGTGCCTCATTTCAGGAAGCTGCGACTGGAGGGGAAGGGAGCTATGTCCAAGGGAACTTCTCTGTCCATGATAATGACGATTCAGATGGTTTGTTGCATGCTGATGATGCAATGCAAGATGATTCGGATGATGGAGATGTTTCGTCGCAGCCACTACCACCCTGTGTTGGCATGGTCTTTGACACAATTCAGGATGCAAAGAAATTCTGCAATGACTATGCCTTCAAGTTGGGTTTCGGGACACACATATCTTCAACAAAGTACAGCCAGAAGAAGGGACAGAATAAAGAGGATGTCGTAATGATCAAGAGGGTCTTTAGGTGTGTGCATGCTAGAAAAGATGATAAACCGGAAACAAGTAGCACCTCGGAGATCATTGCAACAGAAGCAAGCAACACTAGCAAGCGGCTTGTGCAGACATGTGGACCACTCAAAGTTGAGACAGAGGAAGCGGCAGCACCACCTAAATGTCAATTTTGCTCAGAGGTTGGACATGCTATACCAAATTGTGTGTACTTGAGAGCGGTGATGACAAATGCTCCGAGAAATGCCAAGCAATGCAACTCAACCTCTAGGAAAAAATGCTCCATAAAATGTTTTCCATTTTCTTTTGAGCCTCACATTGTGCTTGAGGAAAAAACATTCATAGTTTCTATTTTGCAACTTTGATGATGCATTTAATATATATTTCCATTTTGCAAAAACTATGTTACATGAAAACAGAGGAAATAAAAAGATCTCATATTCTTATGTGTGCCTGAAATTGATACCTATGTGTGCCTGAAAACAGAGCACTATCCTGCAAGAAAATAGGCAAGAAAGGCTCACATTTTGTATCTTGAAATAGTTTTGAATTTGTTGTTTTCTTCATTTTGTCCTCACAATATTTTTGTTTTCATGTTACGACAAAACATGTTTCCAGTACTTGAAACATCTTCTGTATTGAATAGTTTTTTGAGGTCTGATCCAGAACATGAATGACGCTTTCAGCAAATGTTGACATATTCCCAGTATTGCTAAGCACATTTTGTCCTCCCTCCGGTAATTTACATACATACATGATGATGCAAGATGGTTTCAGTTAAAAAATGAACTGTTTCAGCAATATAATCCCAGTAAATATACATGGCACATGAAGTGTGATTTCACTGTTTCAGCACAAAAAAACAATGAAAACAAAAATATACCAAGCTGCAAAAAAGGCATGTCATTTTCATTACCAACTCTCCATCAATCTCTAGTTCACATTCACATGGGTCAGCATGAATCATCATGGATGATGCTCCAGCATTTCAAAACAAACTAAAAAAGTAAAAAAAAGGGCATGCCCAGCATGATAGATGCTCCAATCTTGAGTTCAACAAAAAACATCTAGGTAGCTCCGGCATGATACTTGTTGTTTTCAGTTACATAAATGGATGTTTCGGACACATGGACTCACAAAATAAAAAATAAAAACTAAGCTAGCGAGCTTCTGTTCTGATTGTCATCTTCTACGAGCTTCTCAGCAGTTTATGGAACTCTTCGGCTGAGTTGAGAGTGTTCTGAGGGTACTTGAAAAGCTTCGGTGATACGAATGTCCGAAAATTGAGCAACGACCTCATGTCCTGGGCATAGAAAAGGCAGAAATACAAAAAAACATGGAAAATAATAATATTCCGCGCAGCTGCTTTGCCGACCAACGAGTTTGGAAGATAGGCATGCCGCAAACCAAGAGCAAAAATGAAAACATGGAAACTATCAGCAATGCATATCTACTTATCAGAGAATGAGAAGTATTGAAGCAAAAGTTGAAGATTGCATATATAACTGCAGATAAAATGCAGGTTTGAAAGAACATTAGTTAATCCAACTAACTTCAGATAAACATGAGCTAAAAATTCATGGAAAATATTGGAATAGTAGCTAAATTTCAGAGAAAAGATATATGTAGTTTCAGAAGCAAAAACTGAGTTCCCTGTGCTATAAGTTAGCAGTACAAACATTCCTGTAGTTTCAGAAATATAAGCTACAGACATAACCTACAAACTAGTTTCAGAAAGGTAAGTTTCTTTGAAATTTAGCTACTGTTTCTCTGAAATTACATATATGTTTCCTTCCCTTCTCTGAAACTACATATATGTTTCTCTGAGACTACAAACCGAATAACTGCATGAGCTACAGAAGCTTTGAACTAAAAAGAAAAATCCTGCATCACTAGTTTCCTGCAGCACATCAAGTCTGTACCACTAATTCCGTACAACACATCAAAATCCTGCATCACTAACTTCCAAGTAAAAAATGCTACAGAAGTTTTGAGCTACAAACATTCAGAAAAGGATAGTATCAGCTATAGCACATCAAGGGGATAGCATGAGCTCCAGCAGCGTATTCTAAAAGTCAAATCAACAATTCTACAACACTGGATCTGCAACATCCAAATCCCTACTGCACATCTACACATCTACACCATCTATATCATCTACATCATCCACCTCGGCGCCGACGACAAGAGCATCTCCCTACGTCAGAGCACCGCTACGATGAGCTGCAAAAATTCAGAAACTAACACAAAAATGGGATCCTGTAACTTTAAGTTCTCTCCGCATCACAACATAAACTATGAGCTTCAGAAAAAAAACAAAGAGGATCCTACAGAAACTGCGTGCTCCGGAAATTCAGAAACACACAAATGGGATCCAGTGCACAAATTTTCTGCAGAAGGGGATCCAGTGCACAAATTTGTATCACAACATAAACTATGAGCTTCAGAAAAATGAAACAAGGGGATCCTACAGAAACTGCACGCCCCAAAAATTCAGAAACACACCTATGAGTTTTCAGAACTATGCGCTTCAGTGCACAAATTTTTAGCAGCATAAAAACTGAAAAAATGATCCTGAAACTCGTTGTCGCGCCGTCAAACTACCTACAACGCCGCCGAGCTACCTACAATCGCTCTGCTCCTTGTCGCGCCATCGTCTCCATCATGGTGACATGCCATTTTTTTTGAGGAAAATGAACTATGAAGGTAGCTAAAACTGACTAAACGAGACTTATGGACGCCACTTATTTGCCATTTACATCCCCACCGGTCCACCTCCTCCCAACGAATCGTTCGCCAACTAAGAGGGTCCTATTTCGGTTACGTTTTGTTTCTTTTAACAGTTCCCTAGTAAAAAAATCAAACCATCTACATCAAATTGCCAAGATCTAGAGTTGATTCTAAGAAAAACCTCCAAACTAGGTGAGAGCACGTTCGCTAATTTGCAGCAGCAAAAAACTGAACTACCATTTCAGCAACCTAACACAGATATCCAATGCAACAAATGAACAAGTTCGCTCGTTTATGCTTCAATCTCAGCCAGCAAAACCAGACGAACAAGATGCTCCAAATCAACAGTCCAGTTCATCAGGACGGCAACAGAATGCCTTCCAGTAGAACAGCAGCTGCAACAGAATCACATCAACAGTTGGGGAACACAATCCCGCACAAGGAAACCTACAATTCTGACGTTGTTTCATTCCTTCGGCCAAATGCATGCTCAAGAAATCGAACAAGGAAACAAAATCAATCAGTGCAGGAAAATACGCGCTACTTTTGGCCGTCGCCCGTCTACCGGAGCATCTTTTTCGGGGGGAGGGGGCGGTTGCCCGATCCATACCTGTTGGCCACCGCCGAACCCGTCGTCGTCGTCGCCACCACAGAGGATATGCGCCACCGCCCCTGCTGCCCAACGCCCTGCGCCGCCCGCCGCCGCCGCCCTCCCGAATCCAGCCGCGTATCCCTAGCCCTCTCAGAGACAAGAGTCAATAGAGCTGGTCAGTTGCAAGAATAACTGTACTGAAACAATGGCTCTGTTTCAGAAACGCACGCGCGTCACGCGGAAGCGGGGAGACTGCCGTCCGTCCGATCAACAGACGAGCCAACGGATGCGGAGCCGGCGGATGCGGCGCGAGTGATCGGTCGGGTGAAGCGTAGAGAGAGTTGCATGGTGGGGTTATGCAAGGCGCAGTGCCAACTTGCGTGTTAAGCGAGGCCTTGTATGATTGTACAAACTATGTTTTCTCTACTTAATTAATACAATTTTCTATTTAAAAAAAGATGGGAAAAGATTCCCATCAATCGGCTGATTATAATCGCATCGTCTGCCGCCTTAGACACACGCCACGCGTCCCGTTTGAGGTGAAGCCATCACAGCTCATCCTCCTTATCCTCGTTTGTCTACATCTAGCTTGCATGCTCAGATGCATCTCTTAATCCAAGCGTTGACCTCATCCATGATGAGGAGCACCCCATGGCCGGTGCTCTGTAGAGCGGCCTGCAGGTATGCACTAGCGGCTGATTTGTAGATGCTGGAAGCCGGCCACTCTGGTGCTGCGTGCTGGCCGTGCACGGCCGCCGCCGGGCTGCACCGCCCGCGTCTGCTAGGCACACTGCCTTTGAAGCCTGCCGTCACTCGTCGTTCCACGTCATGACCATCCAGGAGGAGCATCGCCGTCCATGGCTGCCGCCGTCTCGAGCTAATTAAGACGCAACAATATATCCTACAACGTAATTTTTGTCATGGAAAGTTTCTGCAACATGACATTTGTTGTAAAAAAAATTATAGACATTTCTGCAACGTGATCTCTATTGAAAAAAAAACAGTAACACAATCTCTCTTGCAAAAAGATTAGAAGATGTTTTTGCAACATGATCTTTGTTGAAAAAAATCGGCAACATAACCTCTGTTGCAAAGATTTCTGCAACAAAACCTACGTTCCAAAGGTTTCTGTAACATTACCTTTGTTGCAATGGTCGAGGAGGCTGATAGCTGCTTGATGACGCCGTATCTGACGGCTCGCGACCCGGCTGATCTTTTGAGAATGTAAGCTAGATTGAGAGATGGCATAGCAACGCGTAGTATTTAATTGAAAAGAATAGCCGGTGGACGCATAGCAATGCTTGGATTGAGAGATGCATATGAGAATGCAATCTAGATGTAGACGAATGAGGATAAGAAGGGGGATGAGCGGTGATGGCTTCACCTTAAATGGGACGCGTGGCGCGTGTCTAAGGCGACGGACGGTGCGATTGTAATCACCCAATTGATGGAAATCCTTTCTCTTTTTTATTCGGACTTTCCAAGTTATTACTTCTCAGGAGGCTTTTTGTTTCTCTAAACAACTCTCGTACCGTATATAAATCTGTGGGATTTGATATGTAAAACGAGATGGTAGTATTTAATTGCCAGACGAGCCAATTCTCTATTCACATCCATGAACTTTTCTTTTTGGAGGAAATGCCATCATGGCATGCTTTCTTTCATGTTGAATAACGATACATCGTTCATTATAGCCGGGACAATCAAGGCCGAGCCGACAAAATCGGAGGCCCCGTGCGGAATTCTAAAATGGGCCTTATCTCACAAGAAAAATACTACTTCCTGCGATCCAAACTAATTTGGATTCAAGGGAGTATATGAACTTATGCATATCTTCTTCTGAGAGTTAAATACTCTTTCTTTTGTTTCTTCGAACACTTCTGGTAGCCAGGTTCATGTTTTCTAAACGAAGACATGACTTGGATCTTGAAATACTAGATACTTAATGATAGACAAAAAAGAATAAAAATTAACTATAAGATTATAGTAGAACTAAATAGCGGGCGGGAATCGAAACTCAAAGTCAAGGGCTCACGGAATCACCGGTTTATTGAAGCGACGACGTTTAAAAAATCAGAGATCCGTAGATGGCCTAAACTTTCCTTGGCTTAAGATGAATCAGGTCCTTCTTACTTATTGCCGGCTGCCGATCATCGTTTCTGCCTTCGTTCCTGGTCCCGCCCTCATGTTCCTTACTCCTGAAAAGGACCAGCAACCTTGGAACGGAACCGCTCGACCTGAGTCCAGAGATTCGTGAGCAAGGAAGGCGGACTATTAGCCCTAACATGTCGCCTTGATGGCCGCCGGCGCCAGATGAAAAGAAGCACGGACACCTCGAGCTCGATCGATCGCTGGATTTCTTTTTAGGGGATGATCGATCGTTGGATGAGGAGTACGTCTCAATCGTGCGCCAGAGTCCAGAGGCAGGCAACAACGGACCAGAACAAAGACTGAAGAAGCCCATCTATAGATGAGTAGTACTGCTGCATATAAGATTTGGGGCCCCTGGAATCGAGGGGCCCTGTGCAGGCGCACAGGTTGCACCCCCTTGGGCTCGGGCCTGGGGACAATAAAGCTAAGGAGATTAGAGCAACTCTAGCAGACCCTGCAAAAACTTGACCCGCAAAACGTGTTTGCAGTTTCATGAAGATCTCGTTTGCGGGTCGAAAACAAGCACGGCCGAACAGAAACCGTATCTAAAATTGCATAATTAAAAAAAACACTTTCGCGGGAGAAATTGCACCTCGGCGAGTAGTTCATCACATACTACATAGATTTTACATGATCAAACACTACAAACATAGTTCATACTACATACTAAGTTAATACTAGTACTAGAAGGATGGGGATCTGACGGCTGCGAGGTCGCGGCCATGGACGACGCCGTGGAGGAGAAGGACACTCAATCCTCCTCGCCGGAGCTGCAGAGGTCGATGTACTTGGCCCTCTGCTCCTCGCGGATGCGGCGCCACTCCTCGTCCTTCTCCTTGTGGTGAGGTTGGCGGCGACCGCCTGCTGCCACTGGAGGTCTTCTAGCTCCTCGGCGTGGCGCCAGCACTCCGCCTCCTCGCGCATGCTCCGCTCGGTGATGGCGGCCGCAACGGCGTTGACGTCGGCGACATAGTCTTCCTGCCCGACGACTCCGCGGTAGCCGAGCGGAGCGGGCTCCTCGGGCTCCTCCTTGACGGGGATGAAGTCGAACTCGTCCTGCTCCTCCTCGTCCTCCGACCACTCCCTCTTCACAAGGAGAAGGCCCACACCGAAAGAGGAGCTCCCGACGTATGAAGATCTAGCCGCGGAGGAGAAGGACGCGCGCCGGCGGTCATACTCCTCCGTCTCGCGGACGCGGAAGCTCGCCGGCGGCGACAGGCCGTGGTTGGTCCACTTCTAGGCCCCGCGCTTCCTCGCACCGTCCGACCGGACACGCCGCTCATGCTCCGGGTCGCTTCCGCCGCCGGATCTGCTGTCGGAGCCACGTCCGGAGCTCCACATGGCGGCTGAAGACGGGGAGGTGGTCGCCGGCGGCGAGAAATATGGAGAAGGGGGTGGGGAATCGCGTGGCTCGGCGGCGGGGGATAGGGTTTCGACCCGCAAACGAGCAGCGGAACTGTAGATATAGCGGTCGGAGTGTGCGGTTTGCGGGCCGCGGCAAATTTTTTTTACAGGCGGGGCGAGTATGCGGGCTCTGTTCTAGCCGGAAAATTGGGCCGAGCCCACATACTCATCGGAATTTTATGAGTCCGCGTGTTTTGCGGGGTCTGCTAGAGTTGCTCTTTACAATCCCAAAATATAAAAAATTAGAAGTAAAAGCATGTCTAGCTAATGTGTGCGTCATCATATTCGCTTCCCTGCTACAATGTTGCACAGAGATGTTCCCAATTCTAGATGCAGTCTAAAAATAATCTCGTAGTATAACCGGGTATGGACTCCACACCTGTATGACCCCATTAAGAGCAACTTCAACGGGCTGACCCAAATGGACGGTGCTTTTGTTCGCTTTTTGTCCGTTTGGGTCGGCCGTCTGCCTGCCGTCCGCCTTCAATTAGATTTGGGTCGGCAGTGCGCCCAACGCGCTGACCCATTTTATGACCGCGCGCATTGATTTTGGCGCTCCAGCGCACGAGAAAGGTTTGCGCGCTGGTTTTGGCACGGGCGGCGCTCGTTATAAGAAGGCGCTCCCTCCACACTCCGTCCGCTGCCCACTCGTCTCTCCCCCTCTCACTAGCCTCGCCGTCTCTGCGCCACCATGTCGATGCGCCGCCTGGGCGCTTCAGATTTCCGTGGAGTCCGCGAGCACCGCTTCGGCGCCTTCTCGTCTGAGATCTGGTTTGGCGAGAAACGCCTCATTCTCGGCACCTTCGACACCGCAGTGGAGGCGGCCCGCGCGCACGACGCGGCGGCGTGGCGCCTCCCGAGGCCTCGTCAGGAGATGAATTTCCCCGACGCGTCGAGCCAGCGGGCGCAGGATCTCGCGCCTCTCCCGCGGATTCTCCGTGATCACCAGAGGCGGCAGCGTCGCCTCGCCATCGCCGAGATGGACGTGGAAGCCATGGTGGTGTGGTGCGAACGCTTCCCGCAGGACATCGTCGACGAGCGCCAGTTCTACAAGCAAAGGAGGGCGGAGAGGGAGGCGAGGAGGACGGAGCAAGCCGCCTATCGGGAGGACAAGCGTGCGCGGAAGCAGACCGCTCAATTGAACCTGAAGCTAGGAGAAGCATCGTCCTAGAACTCCGAGGACGAGCGGTATGCTGACGCCTACATTCAGACGTCGGAGGAGGACATTACTGAATCGGAGTCGGAAAACGACGAGTAGTTCATCTTTTTTGTATCTGTCTATGCTAGAACTATCTATGTATCCTTTTTCTATCGAAAAAATGGCCGGCGACATCTGCGACGAAGCAGGCGTGCGACGGTATGCTGTTGGATGAGGAGAGGCCAATGTGCCACCGACCAGCGGGCCCGGGAAGGAGAGAGGGCGAGCGCGCGTCCATCTTGTGTCCGCACCAATGCAAATCCGGCGCAAAAATGGGCCGGGAATGGGTCGGCAAGCGGACGAAAGCGGACGCGCGTCCACTTGAGTCGACGCGTTGGGCCGCCTTTTTTGTCCGCGCTGACCCAAATAAACAGCGGCGGACGAAATGGGTCACCCATTGAAATTGCTCTAAAAGCTTGTACATGTTCCAGATGGAACACAACTCAATTTTTCCATCATGTAGATGCCCTTCTAAAGCGTTGTTGCCTTCATTGTTGATGCATCAAGTAATCGATTTGGGGGCGTTCTCAGCCATTCGCCACGTGTCGCGTTTTGGTCGTTCTCTATGAATTTTATTTTTTTATTTTTCAGCACGCGTCTTTGGCTTTTTAAACGTTTTTTCGTTTTGGTTTTCCATCAGTCTTTTTTAGCTTTTCGATAAAAATATCTGAAAGAAAAAAAATTACGCGAAAAAAACGCGTTTTTTGTTTTTTTCCCTTCCGTGAGTCACGGTTTTGCTTCCGCGAGAGTCACGGTCATGCTTCTCGGAAATGGAAAAATGTGTTTTCTGTTTTTTTCCTTTCGCGAGAGTCACGGTTTTGCTTCCGCGAGAGGTACGGGTGTGCTTCATGAGAGTCATGGCCGTGCCTCTCGCAAACGGAAAAAACACGTTTTCTGTTATTTTCCTTTCGCGAGAGTCACAATTTTGCTTCCGTGAGAGGCACGGTTGTGCTTTAGCGAGAGTCACGGCCGTGCCTCTCGCAAACGAAAAAAATATGTTTCTGTTTTTTCCCTTTCGCGAGAGTCACGGTTTTGCTTCCGCGAGATGCACAGTTGGGCTTTCGCGAGAGTCACGGTCGTGCCTCTCGGAAACGAAAAAAACGCATTTTTTGTTTTTTTCACAAGAATCACGGTTTTGCTTCCGCGAGAGATACGGTTGTGCTTTCGCGAGGGTCATGGCCGTGCCTCTTCGGAAATGAAAAAAAATACATTTTTTCTTTTTTTTTCCTTTCGCGAGAGTCATGGTTTTGCTTCCGCAAGAGGCACGATTGTGATTTCGTGAGAGGCACGAGCGTGCCTCTTTCGAAAAGGAAGAAAAACCCGTGCTTCCGGTTCGGTTTTTTCGTCTGTTTTTTGTCCGATTTTTTTCGTGAAAAAAAGTTCGTTAAAACCTATCAACATGGAATCTATTTTTGAAGATCTCATCGCGAGGAATCCAAGGTGAAAGCGGTTCAAGATTTGGACGCACAGTTTGAGAGATAAAACGTTTTGAATAAACGGATCTATGAAAAAAGGAAAAACTCCAGGGTTGCGACAAGTGACGCGCTGCATGTGCACCACTTGTCGCAACCAGGGAAGTTGGAGTGATCTTTGCAATGAGTACTTCTTAACTAATGATTTCGGCGCGTGTGACTCGTGAGAAACGAAAGGTATGAGATCATATGGATCGTGAGTTTTCTTAAAAAAAAAATACCACCTCACGTATCTATATCTTAAATAGAAGATAAAATCATCAGTGTTTAAAAAAAATGAGACGAGACTAAGAATATTCTTGCTTTTTTAATATAGTACAGACGCAAACGCTTATATAAACGCATGTAAACTTATCCCTGAACACTTTCGAGAGAAAGAGCATCAAAACTTGAACTTTGATGGGCTAGAGATACCACTGTCCATTTAACCACATGTTGGTTCGCACCTTATTTTATTAATAGGTATAGAAATGAGACGCATATTACCCTGAAAAAAGAGATTGAACTTCGATGATTTGCTGGATGGACTCTTAAGTACATCCGACGAGCATGATACTTGTGTATTATCTGCTATCTCCTTCCTAACCTGGTAGCTTCTGATATGTCGTACATATGTAAGTCTATTGATCAATGCAAGGTTGTTGCTATCATCATGCTGTTTAACGATGAGTGTTTTCTGATAGCAGACCTGCTGTTTAACGCAGCACTCATTACTCGTGAATGAACCAAACAAAGGAAATAACTGTTGAATTCTCACCCCACACCAAACATGATTGGGATCAACAATCTACTTTCCAAGCCCAATCCCTTCACAAACTCCCCATCATAAACTCTCATTCCCAATCCCTCAAGCTGCCAAACACCCTGTAGGGGTAGATTCCTTAGTAACCAACCAGATAGAGTTAATTGCACTTTGATACTCCCTCCGTCCAAAAATACTTGTCTTAGAAATGGTTGAAAATGGATGTATCTATAAGTAAAATAAGTCTAGATACAACCATTTCTAAGACAAGTATTTCCGGACAGAGGGAGTACCATAATTAGGACAGTCTAAACAAATTGATACCACTTTTGAAAAAAAAAGTCAAGTCAGTACCAAGTCTAGGGCACGTGGCTATAAATCCATTTAAACTCTATATAAGCATGTATTGACGCTGAAACTAGCCGGCAGGGCCCGTCTGCCAGAGGCCAACGTGGCATCTCCTTTTGCGAAAACCACCCTTGCTTTATACTTATTCACACAAATATCCCTAGTTTGCGAAAAAGGGTCCAAAAAAACGCACAGGCCATGATTTGGAACCCGACCGACTGTACGCGGTAAGCGAGTGGCGACCACCACGCCAATGCATTGCTTGTGCTACAGTAGGGGCCTAAATAGTTTTATACTCTTCCTATAGACACGTCATGTGAGAGAAATAAAACCAACACAGACCGAAAGCAGAGTGTGCGCGGTGACCACTAGGCCAATGCTTTGCTTGTGTTAAAGTAGAGGCATATTTAATTTTATACTCTTGCTTTATCAGTCGTGGTCTTCTAGACTCTACCAAGAGTCTGGACGAATTTGTTGTTTCTTCCAAATGTGTAAAAGATCATAGTCGTACTTAAAAGCCGAGTACTCTATCATTGAGTTAGCAACCAGATAAAAAAAGGATCTTAGATACGATCAAAATCCAAAAATCAATGGAATTACACCGCGCGCTTCTGTCAAAACATTGAACTAGCAAGACATCAAAAGGATTTTTTTTATCGACCATGAAAAACACTCAAATGCCAAAACGAATAGGTTCGGTTAAATTCCACTAAAGTAAAGTTAAAAAATGAGCGACCCTAATCACGATGGCCAAATTCTCCTTATTTTTAGTGATTTTTATTTAAAAAAAATATTATACTGTATGAGAAACACGTCCTCGCCTTTTTTGACTGTTCCATTTTTTTCAAATTTCTTTTATCTTTTTTCAGATCTTGGGTATTTTTTATTTTTTTATTTTTGCACATTTCTTTTTATATAGGTTTTGTAATAATACAAAATTATGTTCATCGTATATTAAAAAAGTTTATTGCATACGAAATGTTTCAAAATGTTCATCTCATTTGCAATGTTCATCGCATCATATATTGCAAAAAACGTTCAGCCTATTGTATATAAAAAAATGATCATCTCATTGTATTGTAAAATGTTCATCGTATATTACAAAAGCGTATCGTATATTATAAAAATGTTCATTGCATCGTATATTTTTTATGTAGGTTTTGTAATAAATGGTGTACATTTTTTCAATACTGTCAACATTTTTTTAATTTACAATGAACATTTTAGAATGCGATTTTTTTTGTAAATACACACTGAATATTATTGTATAATATATGGTGAATTTTTTTATATACATTAAACTCTTTTTGACATATAATGATATTATCTAAATGTACAATGAACTTTTTAATATAAGATGCGGTGAACAAGTTATTATTATACGGTATGCTGAACATTTTTTAATATACTTTCTTTAATATGCGATAAACATAATTTCATATTATTACAAAACCTATGTAAAAAAGAAATGTGCAAACATTAGAAAACGAATAACCCAAAGAATACCCAAGATCTTAACAAGATAAAAGAAATCCAAAGAAACAAATAGAAAACCGACAGTTGAAAAAGGCCAGGATATGTCTGTGGTGAGACTATAAAAGGATATAGGGGGGAATACCCTTTGGCTCCTG
>NC_057812.1:114126790-114153330 GCF_018294505.1 Triticum aestivum
TTAAAAGTATTTTTAAATTAAACTTGACTTGCGCACTAGTATATAAATTTTCATAAAAGAAACCAATGTTGACTTTATAGTGAAAAAGACAAAATTTATTTGCTATTATAGGTCACTATTCACACTATTTTGAAGAAAAATTTATCTTTTTTGAAAAGAAGTCAAAGAGGAATTTTATTTTCTTACTAGTACAATGAAAGGTCAAATTTATTTCAAAAATATTTTCATAACTTTTTGACTTTATGTTGAATTGCTAAATTTTGTCCCGTATAGGGCACATATGTACCTAGGAACCAAACGTTCCCCTCCAGGATATAGGCGTCTATGTGGACGCAAGCAATTCACTCGCGTGGTGCCTACTGATTTGTAATTTTTTTGAAAAATGGTACTGAGGGAGTCCTGGATTAGGGGGTGTCCCGATAGCCGGACTATACCTTCGGCCGGACTCCTGGACTATGAAGATACAAGATTGAAGACTTCGTCCCGTGTCCGGAAGGGACTTTCCTTAGCGTGGAAGGCAAGCTTGGCGATACGGATATGTAGATCTCCTACCATTGTAACCGACTCTGTGTAGCCCTAGCCCTCTCTGGTGTCTATATAAACTAGAGGGTTTTAGTCCGTAGGACGAACAACAATCATACCATAGGCTAGCTTCTAGGGTTTAGCCTTCTTGATCTCGTGCTATATCCAATCTTGTACTACCCATATCATCAATATTAATCAAGCAGGAGTAGGGTTTTACCTCCATCAAGAGGGCCCGAACCTGGGTAAAAACATCGTGTCCCTTATCTCCTGTTACCATCCGCCTAGACGCACAGTTCGAGACCCCCTACCCGAGATCCGCCGGTTTTGACACCGACATTGGTGCTTTCATTGAGAGTTCCTCTATGTCGTCACTTTTAGGCCCGATGGATTCTCCGATCATCAGCGATGCGATCCAGGGTGAGACCTTTCTCTCCGGACAGATCTTCGTATTTGGCGGCTTTGCACTGTGGGCCAATTCGCTTGGCCATCTGGAGCAGATCGAAAGCTACGCCCCTGGCCATCAGGTCAGATTTGGAAGTTTGAGCTACATGGCCGACCTCCGCGGAGACTTGATCTTTGATGGATTTGAGCCGCAGCCGAGCGCGCCACTGTCACGATGGACATGATCTAGCTCTGCCGCCGAACAGTGCCCTGGAGGCCGCACCCGCATCAGCCCCGACCCTTAATTCGGAGCCAACTGTGCCAATCGAGGATGGGTGGTTTGACACCGCCTCGGGGGCTGCAATCTCTACGGCGATCGAGCCGAACACCAGCCCTATTCTCTGCGAAGCCCGTGACTCCAAGGAGCCGGACTCCTCTCCAGACTCCGAGCCCTTCACGCCCCTACCGATCGAACCCAATTGGGCGTCGATCATGGAGTTCACCGCCGCGGACATCTTTCAGCACTCGCCCTTCGGCGATATTCTTAATTCACTAAAGTCTCTCTCTTTATCAGGAGAGCCCTGGCCGGACTATGGTCAGCAAGGTTGGGATGCGGATGATGAAGAAATTCAAAGCCCACCCACCACCCACTTCATAGCCACTGTCGATGATTTAACCGACATGCTCGACTTTGACTCCGAAGACATTGACGGTATGGACGCCGATGTAGGAGACGATCAAGAACCAGCGCCTATAGGGCATTGGAAAGCCACCTCGTCATATGATATATACATGGTGGACACCCCAAAAGAAGGCAATGGCGATGGAACAGCGGAGGATGACCCCTCCAAGAAGCAGCCTAAGCGCCGGCGTCAGCGGCGCCGCTCTAAATCCCGCCAAAGCAAAAACGGTGATTCCGGCACGGGAGATAATAACACCCCGGACAGTGCCGAAGACAACCACCTCCAGCAAGATTTAGCACATGAGGATGGAGAAGCCAGCACTCATGAGAGAGCGGCAGACAGAGAGGTCAAGGACGATAATTATATGCCTCCCTTCGAAGACGAGGCAAGCCTTGACGACGACGAACTTGTCGTGCCGGAGGATCCCGTCGAACAAGACCGTTTCAAACGCAGGCTTATGGCCACGGCGAGCAGCCTCAAGAAAAAACATCAACAGCTTAGAGTTGATCAAGATTTGCTAGCCGACAGATGGACTGAAGTCCTTGCGGCCGAAGAGTATGAACTCGAACGCCCCTCCAAGAGCTACCCAAAGCGCAGGTTGCTACCCCGATTAGAGGAGGAAGCACCTAAACCTACATCATTAGCGCATGATGCGGCCGACCGCCCACCCCGTGGCCGCGACAGAGAGGCCTCTTGGCCCTCCACTCAAGCCACACCTTGGCGCCGCTCAAAAATACCAAGGCACGGGAAAACGCGCCAGACCTGTGAGATATAATGAAGGACAAGGCAAGGCAAACAAGATCGATCTACGGATCGTGTGGGCGTCCCACGGCACGAGACGCTAATCGTCACTCCGGATATAGTAAATCCGGCCGGGCCGAACACAGTAGACAAAGCTCGTTTGAGCTGCATCCTGATATAGCCCAATATAGAGGCGCTACACACCCACTATGCTTCACAGATGAAGTAATGGATCATCAAATTCCCGAGGGTTTCAAACCCATGAACATCAAATCATACGATGGCACAACAGATCCTGCGGTATGGATCAAGGACTATTTCCTTCATATCCACATGGCCCGCAGTGATGACCTACACGCCATCGAATACCTCCCACTCAAGCTTAAAGGACCAGCTCGGCATTGGCTTAACAGCTTGCCAGCAGAATCAATTGGTTGTTGGGAGGACCTGGAAACCGCATTCCTCGACAATTTCCAGGGCACTTATGTGCGACCACCAGACGCCGATGACCTTAGCTACATAATTCAGCAGCCAGAGAAATCGGCTAGACAATTCTGGACACGGTTCCTAACCAAGAAAAATTAAGTCGTCGACTGTCCGGACGCAGAGGCCCTAGCAGCCTTCAAGCATAACATCCGCGACGAGTGGCTTGCACGACACCTAGGACAAGAAAAGCCGAAATCTATGGCAGCCCTCACGACACTTATGACCCGCTTTTGTGCGGGAGAAGACAGCTGGCTAGCTTGCAGCAATAACATGACCAAGTGCCCTGGTAATTCGGATACCAAGGACAGTAGTGGCAGGTCGCGTCGCAACAAGCAAAAGCGCCGCATTAATGGCGACAATGCTGAGGATACGGAAGTTAATGCCGGATTGAGAGGCTCTAAACCCGGTCAGCGGAAAAATCCATTCAAAAGAAATACTCCGGGCCCGTCCAGTTTGGACCGAATACTCGACCGCTCATGCCAGATACATGGCACCCCCGAAAAACCAGCCAATCACACCAATAGGGATTGTTGGGTGTTCATGAAGGAAATATGCCCTAGAGGCAATAATAAAGTTATTATTTATTTCCTTATATCATGATAAATGTTTATTATTCATGCTAGAATTGTATTATCCGGAAACATAATACTTGTGTGAATACATAGACAAACTAAACGTCACTAGTGTGCCTTTACTTGACTAGCTCGTTAATCAAAGATGGTTATGTTTCCTAACCATAGACATGTGTTGTCCTTTGATTAACGGGATCACATCATTAGGAGAATGATGTGATTGACATGACCCATTCCATTAGCTTAGCACCCGATCGTTTAGTATGTTGCTATTGCTTTCTTCATGACTTATACATGTTCCTATGACTATGAGATTATGCAACTCCCGTTTACTGGAGGAACACTTTGTGTGCTACCAAACTTCACAACGTAACTGGGTGATTATAAAGGTGCTCTACAGGTGTCTCCGAAGGTACTTGTTGGGTTGGCGTATTTCAAGATTAGGATTTGTCACTCCGATTGTCGGAGAGGTATCTCTGGGCCCTCTCGGTAATGCACATCACTTAAGTCTTGCAAGCATTGCAACTAATGAGTTAGTTGCGAGATGATGTATTACAGAACGAGTAAAGAGACTTGCCGGTAACGAGATTGAACTAGGTATTGAGATACCGACGATCGAATCTCGGGCAAGTAACATACTGATGACAAAGGGAACAACGTATGTTGTTATGCGGTCTGACCGATAAAGATCTTCGTAGAATATGTGGAAGCCAATATGAGCATCCAGGTTCCACTATTGGTTATTGACCGGAGATGTGTCTCGGTCATGTCTACATTGTTCTCGAACCCGTAGGGTCCGCACGCTTAAGGTTTCGATGACAGTTATATTATGAGTTTATGAGTTTTGATGTACCGAAGGAGTTCGGAGTCCCAGATGAGATCGGGGACATGACGAGGAGTCTCGAAATGGTCGAGACGTAAAGATCGATATATTGGACGACTATATTCGGACATCGGAAAGGTTCCGAGTGATTCGGATATTTTTCGGAGTACCGGGGAGTTACGGGAATACGGGGGAAGAAGTATATGGGCCTTATTGGGCTTTAGGGGAGAGGTAGAGGCAGGCCGCGCGCCCCCCCATTGACTAGTCCGAATTGGACTAGGGGGAGGGGCGGCGCCCCCTCCTTCCTTCTCTTCCCTCTTCCCCTTCTTTGTCTCCTACTCCTACTACTTGGAAGAACTCCTAGTTGGACTAGGAAAGGGGGAATCCTACTCCCAGTGGAAGTAGGACTCCACTAGGGCGCGCCATAGAGAGGGCCGGCCCTCCCCTCCTTCACTCCTTTATATACGGGGGCAGGGGGCACCCCATAGACACAAGTTGATCTTCAAGATCGTTCTCTTAGTCGTGTGCGGTGCCCCCCTCCACCATAGTCCTCGATAATATTGTAGTGGTGCTTAGGCGAAGCCCTGCGACAGTAGAACATCAAGATCGTCATCACGCCGTCGTGCTAACGGAACTATTCCCCGACACTTTGCTGGATCAGAGTCCGGGGATCGTCATCGAGCTGAACGTGTGCCAGAACTCGGAGGTGTCGTAGTTTCAGTGCTTGACCGGTCGGGCCGTGAAGAGGTACGACTACATCAACCGTGTTGTCATAACGCTTTCGCTGTCGGTATACAAGGGTACGTAGACTATACTCTCCCCTCTCATTGCTATGCATCACCATGATCTTGCATGTGCGTAGGATTTTTTTTTTGAAATTACTACGTTCCCCAACAGTTCAAGCAGACATGCAAGTTAAATGCCAAAAGCAGAGACAAGGGGCTGCATAGCGATGACGAGGAGGAGCCCGGGCCGCCGAACAACAGTGGACAGAAAGGTTTTCCCCCACAAGTGCAGACGATGAACATGATATACGCAACCCATGTCCCCAAGAGGGAGCAGAAGCGTGCGCTAAGGGACGTATACGTGATGGAGCCAGTCGCCCCAAGTTCAACCCATGGTCTTCCTGCCCGATCACTTTTGATCGAAGAGACCACCCCACTAGCATCTGTCATGGCAGATTCGCCGCATTTATTGACGGATTTCACCTCACTGGAGTCCTTATGGACGGCGGCAGCAACCTGAACCTGCTTTACCAGGATACAGTGCGGAAAATTGGCATCGATCCCTCGAGGATTAAACCCACTAAAACGACCTTTAAAGGCGTCATACCAGGTGTAGAGGCCAGCTATACAGGCTCAGTTACACTTGAAGTGCTCTTCGGATCTTCGGATAATTTCCGAAGCGAGGAGTTAATCTTTGACATAGTCCCGTTCCGTAGTGGCTATCACGCACTGCTCGGGCGAACCGCATTTGCCAAGTTCAATGCGGTGTCGCACTACGCATACCTCAAGCTCAAGATGCCAGGCCCTCGAGGAGTCATCACGGTCAATGGAAACACCGAACGCTCTCTCCGAACAGAGGAGCATACAGCGGCTATCGCAGCGGAAGTACAAAGCAGCCTCTCAAGGCAATTCTCCGGTCCGGCCATTAAACGTCTGGACACCGTCAAGCGCGCCCGGAGTAACCTACAAGAAGACTGCCTGGCACGTTCCGAGCAAGCGTAGCAATGCGGCCCCAACCCCAGCCCTCGCGAACTTGCGAAACCAGTGTTGCGCGTACATAACTACGCTCTGGAAATACCATGGGCACATGGGGAGGGGCACCATCACGGCATGCCCGAAACGCGGGTTAAACCGCACTAGGGGCTGCCGATTTCTTAATTTTCTCTTACTTTTAGGACTCCACTCTTCGGAAGGCCTGTCTGGCAGTACAATTGCCGCACAAACGATACAACAACCAGGGTAGCAGAAAGCTACGCCGCACTATGGAACTCTAAGGTGGTCTCTATAACGAGCAATATACCTGTTTCATATACCATTCGGCAGCTCGCCCCTGGAAAGGACATGTTAAATAGTCCCATCTTTTGCATATTGCACTATTTGTATCGTTCTTCTTTGATCGCAGCTTTTTTAAATAAACAATGCATAGCTTCCGTCTATTATTGCATTACTCTTTTTTACGAATATATGTTCATTAATGACATGTTGCACCCGTACACTTTGGTACGGCCAATACGCCAGGGGCTTAAGTACCCTACAATACGGTGTGAGAAGTCCGAACACTTTCACAAGTGCGGCACCCCGAACTTATAGCATTATATGCATCGGCTCTGAATCATGTCTTGGGTCAATAGTTGGGTTTACCCGGCTCCTATGTTTTGGTACCTTACGTTCTGTTATATCGGCTAAGGTAGCACTAGGAGAACTACTGCGATTGTGCCCCAGTTGAGATGGGCTAAGCACCTCAGTAGAGAAAGCTAAAACTGACCGTCATGATGAGGCGAGAGCTGGTCGCTGTTCGAGAGGTTTTCGAGTCCCTAAAGATTTATGCCGCTTAGAGCAAGGAGTCGGCTTTGTCCGGCCTAGGCATGGATAGAGCCCCGAACTCGGTCTTCCGAACACTAGGGGCTTCGTCGAAATTTAAAAATTATAGAACTCTATGGCTAAGTGAGAGTGTTCAAGCATTATAGTTCGATTGCCTTGTTCGTTGTGTTGAGCGCCTCCCTCGAAGGACCCAAGAATGGGAAAAAGAGCGCTCATGTTTATCCCGAACACCCCAGTACTCGTGGCATGGGGGCAGAAGCCGACGACTCGCCATCTCTCAAATTTGATAAACGGTCGCACAGAAGGTAATATTCTAAATTCAAAAGCGTTGCTTAGCGCATATGAACAAGTTTTCAGCGTACATGATCACAAATGCGAGTTTACTCAAAAATTACATCTTTGGAGCATTCATCCGCTATAAGGCAGGCACCCTTCAGGACGCCCTCATAATACGCTTCCGGGACGCGATGCTCCTTGCCCGGCGGCGGCCCGTCCTTCACCAGCTTCTCCGCATCCATCTTGCCCTAGTGCACTTTAGCATGGGCAAGCGCCCTACGGGCACCTTCGATGCAGACGGAGCGCTTGATTACTTCAAGCCGTGGACAGGCATCCACCAGCCGCCGCACCAGCCCGAAGTAGCTACCAGGCAGAGCCTCTCCAGGCCAAAGCCGAACTATGAGGCCCTTTATGGCCTGTTCGGCCACCTTGTGGAGCTCGACCATTTGCTTCAGCTGGTCGCTCAAAGGCACCAGGTGTCCGGCCTCAGCATACTGAGACCAGAACACCTTCTCCGTCGAGCTCCCCTCCTCGGCTCGGTAGTAGGCGGTGGCATCAGACGCACTGCGGGGCAAATTTGCAAATGCTCCTGGAGAGCTCTGGACTCGGGTAAGTAACAAGTAATTCACTTTCACGTGTTTGCTTTGCATAATGAATGCCTTACCCGCCGCTATCTTCTTCATCGCTTCAATTTCTTGGAGGGCTTTCTGGGCTTCGGACTTGGCAGACTTCGCGCTTTCGAGGGCTGCCGCAAGCTCGGACGCTTGCGTCTATGAGTCAAGCTCCAAACTCTCATGTTTTTTCACGAGAGCCTGAAGCTCTTTCTGCACCTCTTCCACCCGCGCCTCCTGCTTCCCTATCTCTGTGCGCTCCACGGTCGCTCTGTTTTCGGCCTCGGACAACGCTTTCTTAAGGGTTGCCACCTCGGTCGTGGCCCCTATAATAGCACGTTGATCATGTCATTTTTTGCAACCACATCTTCTCTATATACTTGCGCAAGGTATTACTTACCTTCCTTCTCCTCGAGTTGCCTATTGGCATGGCCGAGCTCATTCTCGGACCGCGCAAGGTTTTGCTTTAGCGTATCCACCTCCGCAGTCAGTGCAGCGGAGGCCAGCAGCGAAGCCTGCATACGCATATTGACTTGATTATGTTGGACTCCTGCAAATGTTATTAGATCCTCTATTCGGCTTTTCTTTCCGAACACCGAACAGAGCATCGGGGGCTACTGTCTATGCGGTAATATTTTTACATATTCTTTACTTACCTCAAAGCCTATTAGAAGGCTGGCATCAGGGGCTCTTGGCGGACTGAACCTTCTGGATCACCGCACTCATAATAGTGCGGTGCTCCTCGTCGATGGAGGCGCCGTTAAGCACCTCCAGCAAATTGTCCGGTGCCTCCGGTTGGATGGTGGTCACCGGCTCGGTAGGCTTGCTCCTCTTGGAAGGAGGCTGCCTACCGGAGTCCAGAACCGTTGAGGGTTCCGGCACGATGTCCGGCTCAAGGCCGGACTTGGAGCCCTTGGGGGTTCTATCCCCTTTACGCCTGGAGTCCGGGAGGTCGCCTTGTGGCGCCTCCAGGACCACCTCCTCCTGGCTTGGAACCCGTTGGGACGCCACCTCGGCTTCGTCCGTAGGGTGGGGGGAGGTAGCCGTCGGAAGTGAATTCACATCCGACGAATCCAGGAAACCGCTCGACGACACGTCGACCAGTCTTTGGGTGGACTGCATAAACATGTTCGACGTAAGGAAAAGTTGTGCAATGGAGGAATACTATGAATCACTCTGGTATCCGGATACTTATGATTTCGCCAGGGGCTTGGCCCTGAGCGGCCACTCCTCTCCGTCGTCGTCGGCGTTGGTGGAGTAGTCCGGAGGAAGGGTTTTCCCCTTCTTGGACCCTTCGGCCTCCCCAGTTGGGGAGGCCTTCCTTTTCTTCCCTCCCCCCGCGGGAGGGGGAGAGGTCTATTCTTCCTCCTCCTCGTCTTCATGGGAGGGGTGTGTCTCGGAGTCATCGGATGATGAATCCGACACCTCCAGGCGCCGGGAAATCTTTCGAGTCCCCGTGGCCGTCTTCTTGGCCTTCTTCTCCGGCACCACATAGGGTGCCGGAACCAGCAGCTTCGCCAAGCGAGCGTCCGCTGGGCCTTCGGACAAAGGAGCCGGACAGTTGATCTGTCCGGACGTCTCCTGCCAATCCTGTCAAAGGTAAGGGAGCTTAGATCCCGCATGGAGTCAAACTATGAAAAACTAATACCCTGTAAAAGGTTAAAACAGCTTACCGCACTAGCGTGACGCTGCGTGCCGAATCCACGATCCTCGGTAGCGGATGCGGGGGCCTCGGCGCCCTTGAAAAGCACCTTCCAGGCATCTTTGTACGTTGTGTCGAAGAGCCTGCTCAGAGTTCGGTGATGCGCCAGGTCGAACTCCCACATGTTGAAAGCCCGTTGTTGACACGGGAGGATCCGGTGGATGAGCATAACCTGGACTACGTTGACAAGTTTGAGCTTCTTGTCCACCAGGGTTTGGACGCATGTTTGGAGTCCGGTCTGCTCTCTTTTTTTACCCCACGACAGGCTCGTCTTTTTTCAGGAGGTGAGCCGCGTAGGGGGTCCGGATCAGAACTCGGGGGCTGCGACCCATTTAGGGTCGCGCGGCTCGGTGATGTAAAACCACCCCGATTGCCACCCCTTTAGGGTCTCCACGAAGGAGCCCTCGAGCCATAGGACGTTGGGCATCTTGCCCACCATGGCGCCTCTGCACTCCGCCTAGGTGCCGTGCACCACCTTCAGCTTGACATTGAAAGTCTTGATCCATAGGCCGAAATGGGGGCGGATGCAGAGGAAAGCCTCGCACACGACGATAAACGCCGAGATGTTGAGGACAAAGTTCGGGGCCAGGTCATGAAATTCCAGGCCATAGTAGAACATGAGCCCCCGGACAAATGGGTGGAGAGGGAAGCCCAGTCCGCGGAGGAAATGGGGGAGGAACACTACCCTCTCATGGGGCCTAGGGGTGAGGGTGAGCTTCCCCTCTTCGGGAAGCCAGTGTGCAATGTCGTTAGACAAGTATCCGGCCTTCTTCAGTTTTTTGATGTGTCCCTCTGTGACGGAGGAGACCATCCACTTGCCTCCCGCTCCGGACATGGCTGGAGAAGGTTGACGTGGGGTGTGCGGACTTGAGCGCTGGAGCTCGAGTGCGCGGAAATGGATAGGCAAAGGAGGAAGAAGGCGTGGATGAAAAGGTGGATCCTTATCCCCTTATATGGGCGGACGCGACTATGCGTCCCCACCAGCCTGGTAAAACTCGCTTATCTCCCCAGCACCGTAATCAATGGCGTGGTTGGGTTACCCAAGCCGTATTGATGAGAATCCCGGAATAAGGGGACACGATCTCTGCTTTGACAAGACGTGCCAAGGAAACCGCCTCGCTAAACGCGCTGAGGTGGGACAGTAAAACGATTCGAATAAAGACTTGGCCGTGGTGTGATGTCACGCTACGGAATACGTTAGCAGACTAGATTTGTGTAAATATTATTCTCTCTATGGCAATATGTGGAAACTTATTTTGCAGAGCCGGACACTATCTTTGTGTTCAAAATCTTCTATGAAGTACTTGGAGGAGGAACCCGCCTTGCAATGCCGAAGACAATCTATGCGCCGGACTCGTCTTCATTGAAGCCTGATTCAGGGGCTACTGAGGGAGTCCTGGATTAGGGGGTGTCCGGATAGCCCGACTATACCTTCGGCCGGACTCCTGGACTATGAAGATACAAGATTGAAGACTTCGTCCCGTGTCCGGAAGGGACTTTCCTTGGCGTGGAAGGCAAGCTTGGCGATACGGATATGTAGATCTCCTACCATTGTAACCGACTCTGTGTAACCCTAGCCCCTCTCCGGTGTCTATATAAACCGGAGGGTTTTAGCCCGTAGGACGAACAACAATCATACCATAGGCTAGCTTCTAGGGTTTAGCCCCTCTGATCTCGTGGTAGATCTACTCTTGTACTACCCATATCATCAATATTAATTAAGCAGGACATAGGGTTTTACCTCCATCAAGAGGGCCCAAACCTGGGTAAAACTTCGTGTCCCCTGCCTCCTGTTACCATCCGCCTAGACGCACAGTTCGGGACCCCCTACCCGAGATCCGCCGGTTTTGACACCGACAGGTACCAATTCGTTGAGACTCCCTCGATTATGGTATCAACTAGGGGCGGGCCCAGGATTTAAAGAGAGTGTATTCAAAATTTTAATGCCTATTTTAATCCTATAGATCTTTCTTTTTGGCGTATATAATTGATTATAGCACCATTTTTTTGGCACCATATTATACTAACTGTATATTATATAAAAGATATAACATAATGTAATAGAATCATAAAATCGGTCATACTTTGAAACTGTTCAACAGATAGAAAGACTAATACGTCAACATATCAAAGTGACAACATCTTAACATATAGGAGTACAAAAGATAGGAAATAGAAAATGATTAAAAAAAACTTACAAACTATAGGAGAACTATTTTTTATTAGTAATGCTTGTTGTAATAATTCCCCAATTTTTAAACATTCCCACATTGTAATTCATGTGGAAAATTGCGAATTATCATGTCTAAACAATTCATAATTCATTTCAAACAAGTTTGTAGTTTTAAAATACTGAAATAGAAATCCAACTAACCAAGTTAACTTACTGGTGTAAGTCAATGCTAGCCAACTGAAGAAGACAACAACGCGCTGACACTTGCAGATCGAAATTTTAACAGACAAACGGTCAATATGTTTAGAAACACGAACACATCAAATTATCAATCAGATTTTGAACGACTGAATTTGTGACTTTGGAAGGAAACCTAGAGCCTTCGATGCGGTGCTGCCTGATGATGCCAACTGATGAGATGGATTAAAGATGAAACGAAGCTGCGAGGGTTGAGGGATGGATGCCGTCAGATGCTTTCATCACTGCCGCCATGCTCTACCCACGATCCCACGAGTGCGAATAGAATTGGGAAGCACCGGTTCGTCTCGTGCGATATGCCTCATTGGCGAAGCGCGTGCGGGCTCTTCATCTTGCTGCAGCGATTTGGGCCGTGTCGGGGTGGTGAGGAGAGAAGTGGGCTAGCCTTGTTTTTGGGCTGAAATACTTAGATGGCTTTTATTTCCTGAATCAATTTCGTTTTCCCTTATGTACACATGAAATACACTATATATATAGAATTTATTTGCCAAATATAATGGGTATTCAACTGAATACCCTTGAATTATACTGGGCCCGCCCCTGGTATCAACGTGCAATTCTCATCTAAAGACTCGAAGAAACTCTGGTATTTTTCCTTGGTCTTGGAGTTAGCATTTTTTTTGAATTATTTGGATTGCTTACCATATATGTCACGTGGTAGTCTTGGAGTTAGAGCATCTTCAGTCGCGCCACCAACAAGACCCCCGAGGCGATTTTTTGGCCGCCGACGCCAAAAAATTGGCCCAGTCGCGTCCCCAAAGATCCTTTTTTCATCGGCTCGGGCCGAAATTGGTGCCGGTGGACCCAGGCCGAACCCAACGCGCTGGGGCGTTTGGGGGCGCCGGCCGAATCGTTTTTAACGCAGAATCGATAGGCCCTCCTTGGCAGCGACTCGGCTGTTCTCGTCGCTTCGTCGTCCTCATCGCCTCGGTTCCCGCGGGGGAATCAATGCCAAAGCTGCCGCGCGCTGCCGCGCCGGTCAGCCTCCATTGATCCCTCACGGGCGGCGCAGTGAAGGCGGGGCGATGCGCGTCCCTCGCCCGCCACGCATACACACGGCGGCCACGCGGGCGCCGCCTATATAAGTCGCCCCCTCCCACACCGGTGAGCCACTCACAGACCTCGCTCTCCACCGCCGACGCCTCCGTTCCTTCCTCTCTTCTCGTCGTTTCCACTTCACCCAATGGCTGAGCGCTACCCAGGCGATGGCGCGGCGGCGAACGGCTTCGGCCGACGCCACCTTCACGAGGACGAACCCCGGCTTCTCTATGAGGCCGAGTACCCGGTCCCGCCGGACATGCGGGTGCCCGGGGCGTGGAGGATAAGCGCCGGCATGGTCCCGGTGCCACCGCCGCCCATCGGGGCGACACGTCGTGCGGAGATCGCTCGTATCCATGCCTCTCTGCCGCAGGCGGCGAGAGAAGGGCCGAGGTACACCCCAGACAGCTCGCTGTGGGAGCCGTACTTCCGTCGCCGCTATACCGAGCAGTTCGAGGCCACCAACGGCGTCGTCCCCTCTGAAAGGCTCAATGCCGACGGGCGCCGCCGATGGTGGGGCGTGCCCAGCCGCACGCTGCAGGCCGTCCTCGAGCACATCGAGGGCGGCAACACGCCGAGGCTGGAGTATCCCGCTCCCTCCACCTTCTCCCACCGGCGTGGGAGCTCGTGGACGCCGCGCCGCATGGACCCGGCATCCTCCTCCTCGTCCGGCCGCTCGTCCGACGGCTCTCCCTCCCTCCTCTCCGTCAAGCCGGAGCCCCAGGACGCGCCGATCAGCCGGCGCACCCGTAGCTGCGGCGTCCGCATCGCCGAGTTCTCCCCCGCCTCTGCCCGCCTCGTTAGGTCGAAGGTGGAGTCCAGCCTCCTCGCGGAGTACGAGGCCATAGCCTGGTCCGGCTTCTCCGATGAGGCCGCCCTCAAGTGGGCGTGGGACGACTACCTCCACGACGAGATGGTCCGGCAGCGCCGAGCCCTGCAGGAGATAGCCGCCCGCCAGCGTGGGTGCGAGGACGAGCACGTCATGGTGATCCTCGACAGCGGCGAGGACGAGGACGCCCCCGGACCGTCCAACCTGCCGCGCGTTGGCGACCCTGGGCAGGGGAGCAGCAGGGACGGCGGCCATGAAGGAGGCGACGACGACGACGACAGCGGCGACCACACGCAGTTCTACAGGCTCCTCGGCATGTAGAGCTTCAGGGCGGTGGGCGGTAAGGAACGGCGACGGCGACGGCTTGTCTAGTAGTGTTTTTTTTCTTCTTTTGTAAAATATTTTATGAACTCGCCGAAGTTTGGTTAAATTTACGCCTTGCTTAACGTCGGTACGTCTTCAGTCGGCGATTTTTAGCGTCTTTTGGGGGGGCAACGGCTGGAGATGCTCTTAGCATTCGCGCAAGCACAACTCACAAACCATGAGAACTTATATATGTCTCTGCCTACCCATTTCTAGCTCACTGCCAGATACTCGCACACTCTTCCCGGCCGGCATGGCTGCTCTCTCGCCAGCTCTCCTCATCTCCATCCTTGTGGTCCTCGTCGCCACTGCCACCACAGCCCAATGCCGCCCTCAGAAAGACCACGGCCACGCCGCCAAGACCGCCTTTTGCCCAATAGCCACCGTCCACGCCATCTGCAGCACCACCCCACACCCGGCGTCGTGCCTCGCGTCGGCCGCCGTGCACCTCGACGCCGCCACGGCCCATCTCCTGGCGTCGTCCATCACCGCCCCCCTCCTCCCGGCGAGCATCCTCTCGGTCGCGCTCGCCTCCCTCCGCGGCGCGCTCTCGGCCGTCTCCTCCCTCTCCCCCGTCCTCTCCTCCACGCTCTCGGCCCCGTCGTCCTCGACGACGCCGCTCCGGCGCGGCGCCGCGCAGGACTGCCTCGAGCTCCACGACGCCACGCTGGGCTCCCTCTCGCGCTCCGCCTCGCTGCTCGCGTCCCCCGGCGAGGGCCTCCCCTCGGTGCGCGCGCACCTCTCGGCCGCGCTCACCAACAAGGCCACCTGCCTCGACGGCCTCGCCGGCGCCTCCGGCCCGCGGATGGACGGCCTGCTCGCCTCCCTCGACGACGCCTACGAGCACGTCTCCAACTCGCTCTCCCTCGTCGCCCGCCGCGGCGGTGGAGGGTCCGCGGCCAGCTTCCAAGCCACGGTGGCCAAGATCATCCACCACAATCGGCGCCTGCTCCAGGACGACGAAGACAGCGATGGGGACGACGACGACAGCAGCCGCAACGACAACGACGACGACAACAGCCGCAACGACAACGAGGACAGCGGCAACAGCGACGGCAACAACGGCAGCGGCGACACGGTGATCACGGTGGCGAAGGACGGGTCGGGGAACGTCCGGACGGTGGGGGAGGCGGTGGCCGCGGCGCCGAACAACAGCGAGGCGAGGACGGTGATCCAGGTGAAGGCCGGGACGTACGTGGAGAACGTGGAGGTGCCCCCGTACAAGACGAACATCGCCCTGGTCGGCGAGGGCCGCGACGTGACGGTCATCACCGGCAGCCGCAGCGCCGCCGACGGCTGGACCACCTTCCGCACCGCCACCGTCGGTAATCATCGCCTATCATTGCATCTTAACCAACTCTACCTGCATAGCGTCAGCGCGGTGCGCACGCACGCTACATTGCTCCGTGTTGCCATGCACGCATGCACGCACGCACGCTGCTGCTGATGTCTGTGGACTGTGGCATTGTTCTTCACGTACACGTAACGTAACCAAGGCTCACTCACTGACTCTGAGCAGCGAGAGAATAGTCAAGCGTAGGACATGATGCATGCACGGATAATGCATCACCTAGGAATCTGGCCTGACGCAGATCTATCTAAATTTACGTTTTTGGGCGCATGCGGGTCCAGATTCCGGAGGTGCATGAGTCGAGTCGGATGCCATTGATCCATCACATGCATGTGTTCGTGTTCGCTCCTCGAGCTAAAATCCGAAACACCACCATGGACCTGCATGCCTGTCACCTGTCAGAATGTTGGCCGCTCTTAACACTTAACCCTAGCTAGCTTCGCTCGACAACAACTCATCGACAAAAACATCATTCTTCCGGTCCTGACGAGTGAGACCGACGATCAAACGGCCGGGATTGACTGATCTGATCAGACGTGCACGCATGAACATGCAGGGGTGTCCGGCGAGGGGTTCCTGGCGCGGGACATCGCGTTCCGCAACACGGCGGGCGCGGCAAGGGGGCAGGCGGTGGCGCTGCGGGTGAACGCGGACATGGCGGCGGCGTACCGCTGCGCCGTCGACGGCCACCAGGACGCGCTCTACGCGCACTCCTTCCGGCAGTTCTACCGCGAGTGCGCCCTCTCCGGCACGGTGGACCTCGCCTTCGGCAACGCCGCCGCGGTGCTCCAGGCGTGCGCGCTCGTCGCCGGCGCGCCGGTCCCGGGCCAGTCGAACGTGCTCACGGCGCAGTCCCGGGGCGACCCGAACCAGGACACGGGCTTCGCCGTGCACAACTGCACCGTGGAGGCCTCGCCGGAGCTGCTCGCCAGCGGCGTCGGCACCCGCACCTTCCTCGGCCGGCCGTGGGGCGCGTACGCGCGGGCGGTGGTCATCGAGTCCTTCCTGGGCCCGCTCGTGGACCGCGACGGGTGGACAGGCTGGCCTGGCGCGGAGCCGGGCCGCGCCGACACGGTGTACTTCGGGGAGTACGCGAACGAGGGGCCCGGCGCCGGCACGGGCGCGCGCGTGGGCTGGGCTGGGTTCCACGAGATGGACTACGACGAGGCCGCCCAGTTCGCCGTCGACAAGTTCATCTACGGCGACGACTGGCTCGCCGCCACCTCCTTCCCCTACGACCAAGGCATCTAAACTACGTACGTTGGATCTCAAGAATTCAGAGGTTAATCTTGAACTGTTACCGCGTTAATTTCGGCAAGATGTTCAGTAAGTTCTGTTAATCTGTTCGTGTCATGATCCAACTGAATCAGATGATTTTTGGATCTGTGAGGTGTACAACCAATCAGCAGTTTTAACTACTGTATTTGAAATGCAGATGATCCTTTTAGTAATGTAAATGCAAAACTTTTCTTTGAATTTCTGATCTGTTGGGGCCAGATAATGACATCTTCTAAGTGGTTCGTGCGTTCCCAAGTGGGTACGAAGTCCACTGAGTTTTGTAACGCTGAAGCTTATAATTGGTGATGACACGGCGTGCAGCAACAGCAAGAGGTTAAGGAGATCCTACTGTCTGGACTGTCCACGATGATGGCGACATGCACACAACGTCCAGCTGCAAACCCACGAGAGAGTTCTACCGACTTGGCTCTCTATTATCAGTGTTGATGATTGATTCGCTAGTCATAGTTAATTTCAAAAAAGCGAGAGAGAGAGATGAACATAGTTTTTCTTCTCTGTTTGTTTCCATGGTCGACATAATTTTGCTAACTGAAATGTTGTTGTGGTTTTTTGTTTCGACGAAAATCACTTTCTAAAGTTCTTTAACTCTCTGTCCAGTGAGAACACAGGATGATACCTCACCGTCACAGGCCACATATTGCAATGGGGTAGTTGCAGTGATCAGATATTCAGATCTCCCCACCTATCTTTTCATCGTCGACGCAAGTAGTATCAAGATCTCGCCCTTTCAGAAACCTTTCTAACTGTTTCCATATAAAAAGATCATCACTGTCATATAACTGATTCGTATGCTAGCACACAACAACAGCAAAGCAGAAGTGATTGTGGTGATATTAACCAAGCTGTTTGCAGAATAAAATATCACTGCTAGTTAAGCAGGGCATTTGCCACACATGGCTGCTCCTCCGGTTATTCCAGTTATTGCTCTTACTTGATCGGTCCCCCCACCCCTTGGTCACTTCAGAGCTGCCACTTCTGATCGTTCTTGTGCAGAAGACCGTCCTCGGCGCCGTCCTCGAAGACCCGAAGCGTCGCGAGACGGATGAAATCGGTGACCTGGACTCCCACAGGCCTGTTCTCACAGCACAAAATGAGTAAGTTTCAGGCTGATCATCAGACACAAGAATTTTCCACCAAGGCAACAAACACCTCTTTCTCGGTTTCTCCTACCAAGCAACAGCACACAGAGGAGAAAATAAACATTCAGAAACAGATGATCAGTTGAACTCACCACGGGAAGCAGGCCTTCTCCGGCAGCCGCATTCCGAGCCTCGGGCCCTCATCGTAGCCCTCGCAGACGAGCTCCCCCTTGTCGTCCCTGTAGCACACGATCCCTCTCACCTGGTCTTCGAACACCTGCCGATCAGATCACCAGTTCAGGGAGGATTTACTCGAAAAGGAAAACAATTCAGAGAGGAAACCAAACCTAGATGTCTCCTTGGATCAAGCACAGACACGGATGATCCAAGTGTGCACCGACCAGTGCAAGATAATTTATAGTACCTTGTTGCTGGTTGGTGCAGCAAAGGAGAGGTGCGAGGATGGCTGGTTGCGTTCATGGGCTGCAGAGGTTCTGAAGCTCAAGGCTGCCGCCGGGTTCCTTGCGCCGAGTCTCGGGCCGGTGGTGGCCACGGAGGAAGAAGGGTGAGGATGGCAGTAGCTTCTGAACGCCATTTTCTGGTTGGTTTCTGGTGAGGAGTCTGGGGTTCAGCAGAGTAGAGGGCCTTGTGTTGCCTATATGCTAAAATTCTGAATGATTTTCTTGGGAGGAGGAAGGGAGGGCATGGCCAGTTACAGGGCCATGGCACTTTAATAAGGTGTTTGTACTTTCTTGTAGGCTGTAGGGGCCGGGGTGGCAATCATCGGAAGGAAGGACGGAAGCAGCAGCAACCGCAAAGCTTGCAATATCTACCTATTTTTCTATTGCAAGCTACACTTGGTGCGTCGTGGCCTTCCATTGTAGCTGTCTGATGATTTTGTTTCTGTTGGACTTTCTGCATTTCAGTTGCCTTTTTGTAATCCATGTTGCCATAGATACATTATACATTCTCAAAACTGTGTAAACATTACGATCAAAATGCTAAATCTTTTACTACTCCCTCCGACCCATAGTAATTGTCGCTGCTTTAATATAACTTTCTACTACTAAAGCAGTACTTTCTTAAAAAAAACCATAACTGTCCTTAGCTTGCATCACACAAAAACACAAAATGTAAGAAAGGGATGGCCACTGCAATCAACCAGCTTTGGTATAATTAGCAGTGTCAATCTACATGTAGTATAATAACACTACGCGGCTGAGGGTTTTGCCTCGTTGGGGTCGGTGGGCCAGCGCCATTACCTCACCAACATTATCATCATAGATGTTAATGACATTCCTCAATCGGATTCAGCATAAATAATCCCCAATCTGACGTGACAGCAACAGCTAGCCTTATCCGATGATGCGCGCCAAGAATCGCTAGTTGTGCTAAACAATTGCTTTGCCATGTGACCATCTCATTATCAACGGGGCAGCGATCTTAAGAAAGAGGGGAGGGGTGGCCATCTTGTCCTCTAGCACCGGCGCAATCTAAGCCACAAAATGGAGGGTTATGACATGGCAAACATTGTGTGGGAATTGCCATGAAAAATAAGAAGCGTTCTAAATTTGCCAGGTTCAAATGATATCACTAGATTTGTCATGAATGAAATTTAGTTTCAGGGTTTCTGTCAGTGTTCTGCTTAAATAATGCTCCCTCCAATCCTATGCAGTTCAATTTTGAGAGCAAGCGTTTCAATCATTCATGCTCATGTAGGCCAAACAAGTGTGATGTGGGTCGGGATCCTCTGCAGTATTGGACGGTGCAGTAGTGCATATGACATGTGGGATCGGGTCCACACGACAGCAACCGTACCGCATATGATGCGCTAAAGCAGATGATAACACCATTATTTCCAGCGGGGGCAGTTGACGATATATTTTTGGTTTTTGCATGATTTTAGGTGTTTGATGAAAAGGTACTCGTTTAGAAGGGGAGCCTTGGCGCAGTGGTAAAGCTGCTGCCTTGTGACCATGAGGTCATGGGTTCAAGTCCTGGAAACAGCCTCTTACAGAAATGTAGGGAAAGGCTGCGTACTATAGACCCAAAGTGGTCGGACCCTTCCCTGGACCCTGCGCAAGCGGGAGCTACATGCACCAGGTTGCCCTTGATGAAAAGGTACTCGTTTGCTTCCAGGTGTGTCTTGGTAATCATGTTTTTGTAGGAATCAGGCTGCCACCAGCTAGATGCTATAAGTAGCCGTGACACCCAGCACAGTCCAAGTGGAGGCAAAGAGGGGTACGTGTATATATCTGAAAATGTTGGGTGAGGAGTCACATATCACAATCACACTTGGTTGGAAAACTTTGGAGTGTTAGCCACTTCAGTGTCGCACATCGTGAATGATTTGGGTCGGTTCTTGTTGGTCGAGGCCGACACACCTGAGTTCAGTGGCCTGAGTTGTTGCAACCCATAAAAGAAAGAAAAAGAAGATCCGCGATAAAACCCGGCACGGATTAAAATCGTATCATTTTGTGCCTCAGCAAAGTAAACCAAATTCAAGCAGACCTGCCGATCAGATCGCCAGTTCAGAGAATAGATGGCAAGTGCTTCTGAACTGCATTCTGCAACTTTTTGATTTCCTGGTGGCGGGCGAGGAGTCTGGGGTTCAGCGGAGGGCCTTGCTGGCTATATATTCCAAAATCTGAGTGCACTTCTTGGGAAGGGGAGTGAAAGGGTATGGCTGGCTCAGAGTCCTGACATTTTGAGGTCTCGGTGCCTGGCAGTTTGTAGGGCAGGGGATGCTAGTCTTGACTCTTGAGAAGTTTGGAACAAGGGTCTCAATCAAGTAGCCAAGAATGATGCACATATGGATGAATTGTTGATGAGTGTAGATGGAATTTCTTATCGTTGTTTGCAGTTGATCGATATTTGACATGAACGGATCGTTGTGCTTTGCTTGCAGTGAAAAACAGATTCATCATGCAAGCTGCTATGCATGAAGAAAACTCCGCACGTATCCACGGTCCACCCTATTTTGAGATTGGGACTGCAGCCTTGTGGTACTAGCATTGTCACGTAATCCTTCCATTATTGAATTTGTACACATATTTTCTTCAGTTACATTCCAATGTTATTTTTCAGATAAATTTCACATTTAGTTAGATAATAATTTATTAAAAAGATCAATTCAAATTTAATAGCCTTTTCAAGATGTACTCCAGAGAGATTTCACTGAATTTCAGAAAAAATAATCAACAAGTTTCACGGCTCACATCACTTTCAGAGTCATTCAATCATACTCACACAATCTTAGTTGTATTCCATGGACAATTCACACGACCTGAAAACTGTGAACAATCTCAGAGGCATTTCAGATCAATTGCAGAGATATTACACACAAATTCATTTTTCTCGAAGACAAAAGAACTATTCCACATAAGAATATCCAAGCTGCTATGCGAATCAAAAAATTTCCACGCACAAGTTTCAGTGCAATTTCAAAAAGATCCACAATCATACCACTCTATACCACAATGATTTATAAAAATTTGAACCACGCATCATTGAAATATCACCTAACAGACATTTCAGAAACATTCACTCAAATGTTTTAGGAAAATCATAAATGTTCCACAAATACTGAAATTGATTTGGAGATACAATCCACAATTTTTTTTTCAAATTTTGATTACGATTTCAACGACATAATTCAAAAGGTTGTGTAAAATGACTGAATACACACGGTCAAATCGATTCACTAAAGATCCCGCAAAAATATTACAAGATTGATGGATTGGATAAAAATTAGGAAAAAAAATAGAAACGAAGAAACCGAATCGAACCAAAAAAGGATTAATTTCCAACCAAAATAAGTGGGCCATTTGGGAGTTGACTCGCAGTGGGTCGGTGGCCGTACTTACCGTGTGAATGGTAATATCCCATCGGGAACCACTATTTGCTGCTCTGTATGGCAAATAGTCGGGCATTCACATAGGTGAGCTCGACCGGGCCAGCCCATATAAAGCATTTCCCTCCTGCACGTTTTCTTTCTATTTTTTTGAACGCGGCTAAGTATAACCCCTTTTACTCTAGCAGTTGGTTTTTAGTTGGTCTGAAAGTAAATAGTATTTTGAAAAACTTAAATCATTTTAATATTGCATAACATTTTTTCAAGTACGATTTTTTTTAGAACCAATATTTGAAATTGAGGATTTTTTGGGGCAAGGAACAATTATGGTCATTTTTATAATTTGTGAACAAATTTTAAAAGAAAAATTTTAAATGCCAACATTTTTTTGAAATACAAACATTATTTAAATTCCTGAACAATTATTGAAAAGGCAAAAACTTAGATTCATAAAAAAATTGAAAACAAGATTTTTCTAATTTCCTGTTTTTTCAAAACATGATTTTTATTTTTTTAAAAATAAATTAAAAATTGAAATTATGAACATTGTTCATGATTTTGAAAATTATAAAATTTACAAAAAAAGAATGAACAGAAAGAAAACAGGAAAATAAGAGAAACAAAACAACCAAAAAACCAGTATAGAAAGCAACATAAAGTAAAAAAAATGGTTGAGGAACCTTCTAGAAAGATCACAAAACTGATGAAAGTCAGCTTGAAACCTTCTAGAAGGTTTAAAAAAACCCTCAGCTTACTGCTGAAATGTGCATGCCCACTTGGTCGCTCGCTCGCTCGTCCATGTGCGGATCGTCGATAGTTGGACGTAATCCATGTCAGCTAGGAATACCCGGGGTGGAATAATTAACGAGTACCCCAGAGGGCTTCCCTATGGGTATTGCTAGCGCGCATGGAGCGTTTTCAGTCGACACATGCCATGTGATCATCTTTTTTTTATTTTTGCGCACATTTTTTGAGGTTTGCATTTTTCTTGGGTTTTCCCAAGTTTTCGTGATTTTTGAAAAACTAATTTTGTTTTTCTCCCATGAAGCACATCATGCGGAAAACACATATGTGCTTCTAGAAGCACATAGTGTTTTCCTGTGAAGCACAATTGTGCCTTTTGAAAGTGAAAACCAATGTTGGGCTTCGTCAAAAACCACATTTTTTCTTTGACGTAAAGCATATATGTGCTTTTTAAAAAAGTGAAAAGGACAGCTGTGTTTTTTGGGAAACACAATTGCTTCCAACAAAGTGAATAGCACGGTTGTGCTATTCACTTTTTTTCAGGTCTAGGTTTTTTCTTTTACCATTTTTGTTTTAGGTTTTTATTATTTTTCAGTTTTTTCATTTCTGATTTTTTCCTGTTTTTGGGAAAAAGAATCACCCAAACCTACTTGAGGATTTCATGTCTAGTTTTGTAGATCTCAACACGGGAAACACAACAATGAAGACGGTTTGTGATTTGGATGCACGGTTCAAGAGATAAAACATGTTGAAAACCGGATGAATGAAAATTGCACAAAACGCCCATGTTGTGTCATGTCTGGCTTAATCAGTGTGCCTCTTGTCACCTCGAGTGAAAAGTGAGAATGACCTTTACAAAGGGTACCCTCTAGCTAGTGATTTCGGAAATTACCCCGCTGATTGCGAGAGAGAGATATAACTTAGTTTCCCGCATGGGCCAGCTCAGTGCCCATTTTAATTATATCTTATTATAATTTCCTTTTTTATTTATTTAATTTCTCGCTATTTTCCCTTCTTATAATGACATTTTAAATACATGAACACTTTTTTACTTATGCTGAGCATTTTTAATTACATGATGAATATTTTTTAAAAAATATTTATTGAAATACACAATATATAGTTTTTTTCTAATGGATGATGAACATCTTTTTAATATGATATGAACATTTTTTTGGTTCACAATATGAATATTTTTATGAAATACATAACAAACATTTTCTGCTTACACTATGAAATTTTCTATAATACATGATGACCAATATTTAATAAATATGATCATTTATAATAATTTATTATTTGTATCGGAAATAAATAATGACTTTTTTGAAGTACACTATGCATATTTTTTGAAAACACGATGAACATATTTATAAGACTAATACAATAAGTTTTCTAAATATATATATTTTTAAAACATTGTGAAATATACATAAAAAGTGAAATAGGGGGAAAATCTATAAAAAAAAGACCATAAAAAACGCATCTAACCTACACCAAATTGAACGTTAGTTTGTTTACAACGCACACATTGGCTCGGGTCCTGTCTAGCTTCGCCCGAAAAAGAAATCAGTAACGATCAAGCGGGCCTGGCCCAATACATATGTTGTGGGCGACAAGAGCATCTCACCGCTACAAGCGAGGTATAGATGTGCCCTAACTGGAGCCAGTGCGATCTGGGACCATATTCGAAATCACTAATTGAGGAGTACTCATTGCAAAGATCACTCCTATCTCCCACGTTGCGACAAGTGACACGCTGCATGTGCGCCACTTGTCGCAACATGAGAGTTTTCTCTTTTTTCTTAGATCCGTTTATTCAAAACGTTTTATCTCTTAAACCGTGCGTCCAAATCTCAAACCGTTTTCATCGTCGGATTCCTCGTGTTGAGATTTTCAAAACTAGATCCCATACTAATAGGTTTTGACGAACTTTTTTTCACAAAAAAACCGGATGAAAAAACCGAACTGGGAGCACGGGTTCTTTCCCTTTCCGAAAGAGGCACGACAGTGCCTCTCGCAGGAGCAAAACTATGCTTCTCACAGAAGAAAAAAAATAGAAAACTCATTTTTTTTCGTTTCCGAGAGTCACGGCCGTGCCTCTCGCGGAAGAAAAACAAACAGAAAACACGTTTTGTTTCCGTTTCCGAGAGGCACGGCTATGACTCTCGTGAAAGCACAACCGTGCCTGACGCGGAAGCAAAACCGTGCCTCTCGCGGAAGGAAAAAAAATAGAAAATGTGTTTTTTTTCCGTTTCCGAGAGGCATGGTGTAGCGACCCGACCTCAGATGGTCAAGTCTTTGTGTTTCAGTGTCATCCCTGGATCGATAATGCTGACACACACAGTACTCGAGGATTTATAACAAAGTAGTAATCACACACTTATTACATCGAAAAGTCTCAAGAGAGAACTTATTTCAATAATATGGCTTAAGGCCATCTAATGCGATGACAATGGAAGGCTTGGAAGATAAAATGAGTCCATCAACTCCAACGGCATAACTGAGCTGCACGGCAACGACCTAACGAACCTTACTCCACGTCTGAAAAGTCTGCAACATAATACGTTGCAGCCCAAAAACGGGTCAGCACGTGGAATATACTGTCAAAGTAACACAGTAGGGCAAGAACAGAATAATGCTATCACTACATGCATATTTGGCTGGTGGAAAGCTCTATGTTTATAGTTTTGCGAAAAGACAATTTTTCCCTACAACAAAGGAATAGATTTTAATTTAACTATCATGGTGGTTGAACAATATTGAGAAGGTAACCCCAACTCAATCCCAAATTAAAGTAGTTAACAACCCAACAATATTAATTAAAAGTGATGAGATACATGTGATAACCCAAGTACTAGATACTCAAATTTGTCCATAACCGAGGACACGGCTAACCATGATTAGATTGTACATTCTGTAGAGGTTTGCGCACTTTTCCTCACAGGACCCGATCGCCTCCGTTGAATTTCTCGCACTACATGATGTTTGAAAAACGGATGACCGAGACACAGTCTTTCAGAAACATTAACTCTTTACTCCGGGTAGACCATACCAAACCTACAAAACCCACTACCTGCTGATCTACCTCCTCAAGAGCTTCACGTAACTTACTCAACTATGCTAGAGCCCATAATAGCTTGTGGCTGCACACGGAAGTTTCTAGCATGAATCATCCCAGTTCCATTTGAGACTGGGTGGCGGTCCATAGGAAGATCACACGGGTACCCCGGGATTTCCAAAAAAAACAGACAACACTGGATTCCCCAGGTGCCTCAATCCACCCAGATGTTAATTTAAGTTGCCACCTTAAGTTAAACCATTAATTAACAATCTCACATCTGTCATGGATTTCACTCAAACCCAAACCACGTCTACGAGCATAGCATAGCATAGCAATATAAGCAACGCGTAGAAGTAACTCCCAAGGGTTTGATAGTAATAGGGCAATAGGTTCTACCTCAACAACTACTTCCCAACCCACAAGTTAATGACACCCTAATCATGCAATGTTTGAGGATTGGAACTAATGCATAAAAACTGGGTACGAAAAGAGTATGATCAATGTGTTACTTGCCTTGCTGACGATCCGCGAAACCTTGAGACTCGTAGTAACACGCTTCGCACTCTGGGTGTTCTACCGCAAACAAACAATAACATACATAAGCAACAAGCAAAGATGCACAAACAAAACTCAAATAAGAGAGGTTGACCAGAAAGTTCAACTTAAGAACTCCGCTTAGCAAAAAGAATCAAATCAAACGGAGCAACGAAACTCAAACCGCGAAAGAAACAAGATCCGTTTACTACTAATCTGGACTTAGGTCAAATTTTACAGTAGCAAAAACTTTTGCAAGTTGGTTAAACAGAAAGAGGGTCTCGAGACGAAGATCTAGGCGCTTGAATCGCCTGATTCCGACTAACGAGCGAAAAGATAAACAGAAACTAAGATCGGATCCGAAATCACGATCGAAAATAATCGCAGATAAATCCGATAAAAAGAAAACTGATGAACAGACTAACGAACGAGTGTTCATTAACTGTAACTAACGGGCGAAAACCGTTCGTTAAACAAACCTATGGACGAACATCCGCTAATTAGAAGAACCGAGAAAAACTGACGAACCGATAAAAAACCGAACTAGGGGTTTTCTAAAAAAACCGAACGTCTAAAAACTGGCGGCTCGGAATCCGGCATGGTACCTCC
>NC_057812.1:114153649-114158902 GCF_018294505.1 Triticum aestivum
GCGGCGGCTCGGGCGGCATGTCGCGGTAGGCGGCGGGGCTGCGGTGGCGGCTCGGGGCGGTGGTGGTGGTGTGGTGGTGGGGGGCTCGGCGGCGGCTTTAAAGGGGGAGGGGGCTACTTGGAGTAGGAGGCAAGGCGCGGCGGCGGCAGGAGTCCGGCTCGGACTCCTCGTCCGAGTCGGCGGCGGCGACTTGGGCCGGCGGCCCGGCTGGGTTTCGGCCTAGTCGGCTGGAGAGATTAAAAAAACAATTTCGCCGACAGAAATAAAATCCTAGAAAATAAAATAAAAATCTAAAAATGCCAAAACAAATTTTCACCGTCTAAATAAAATATTTAGAACAAGATGAACATTTTCTTGGCCCTAAAATGCAATTTTGAAAAACGTACAATTTTCCTAATTGCAAATAAAATCCAAACAAAATCAAATAAAGGATTTTGATATTTTTCCTCCAATATTTCAATTATTTTGGAGAAGTCATATTATCTCCTCTCATTTATTTTAAAATGAAATATTTTTCAGAGAGAAAAAATATTAAAATAAAAAATCCTCGTTTCATTATTTGATAAAAATCAAATATGAAAACCGTGAAATCCTCAACTCTCTCCGAGGGTCCTTGAGTTGCTTAGGATTTCGAGGATCGCAGAACGAAAATGCAATAAAATATGATATACATGAATGACCTATGTATAACGTTCAAATTGAAAATTTGGGATGTTACAAACCTACCCCCTTAAGATGAATCTCGCCCTCGAGATTCGGGTTGGCTAGAAAATAGGTGTGGGTGTTCTTTGCGGAGATCACCCTCTCGTTCACAGGTGGCTTCATCTTCGGTGTGGTGGCTCCACTGAACTTTGCAAAACTTGATAACCTTGCTGCGGATGACTCGGCTGGCAAACTCAAGAATCTTAACTGACTTCTCCTCATAAGTCAAATCACTGTCCAACTGAATCGCCTCCAAGGGTACTGTATCTCTTAACGGTATATCGGCCATCTCAGCATGACACTTCTTCAACTGTGAAACGTGGAACACATCGTGAACTCCTGACAATCCCTCAGGTAACTCCAACTTGTAGGCAACGTCTCCCATCCGTTCCAAAACACGATACTGTCCTACAAATCTCGGGGCTAACTTCCCCTTAACTCCAAAACGTTTCACTCCTCGCAAGGGTGATAGTCGCAGATATGCTCTATCTCCAATTTCATAGGTTACGTCCTTGCGTTTCGAGTCTGCATAACTCTTCTGCCTGGACTGAGCAATCTTCAGTCTATCACGAATCAGTTTAACCTTCTCCTCAGACTCCTTGATCAAGTCTGGTCCAAACAACTACCGGTCTCCTACCTCATCCCACATCAACGGCGTCCTGCACCTGCGTCCATACAGAGCTTCAAACGGTGCCATGTTCAAACTGGCTTGGTAGCTATTGTTGTACGAGAACTCTGCGTAAGGCAAATTGTCATCCCAACTAGATCCATAATCTAGCGCACAGGCTCTCAACATATCTTCTAATATCTGGTTGACTCTCTCAGTCTGTCCATCCGTGTATGGGTGAAATGTTGTACTGAACTCCAATCTCGTACCCAAAGTCTGGTGTAACTGATGCCAAAACTTTGAAGTAAACTGTGTTCCTCTATCTGATACGATGGTCGCCGGAACTCCATGCAAACATACGATCCTGGACATATATATCTTGGCCAACTTTGCACTTGTATAGGTGGTTTTCACTGGGATAAAGTGAGCCACTTTGGTCAAGCGATCAACTACTACCCATATAGAATCATATCCTGCTTTGGTTCTGGGCAATCCGGTGATAAAATCCATGCCAAGTTTATCCCACTTCCATTCGGGTATCGGCATAGGCTGTAATAGTCCTGCTGGTTTTGATGCTCTCCCTTTACTCTTTGACAAACATCACATACGGCTACATACTCGGCGATATCCTTCTTCATACTAGTCTACCAGAAACGTTCCTTCAAATCCAAATACATCTTGGTGTTTCCGGGGTGTATCGAGTATGGTGAGTCATGAGCCTCCTGAAGTATTAACTTCCTGATCTCTGGGTTGTTCGGCACATAAACTCGATCCTCAAACCACAAGGTATCGTGCTCATCCTCACGAAAACCTTTGGCCTTTCCTTTGCTCATCTTCTCCTTTATCTCGGCAATCTCTTTGTCATCCTTCTGAGCTTCTCGAATCTTGCCCAATAACATAGACTGAACCTCCATTGTTGCAACGAAACCTCTTGGAACAATCTCCAATCGGAGTTCCATGATATCTACTGCCAACTCCCTCGGCAATCCCTTACTTTCAAGGATATTGGCATAACTCTTCCGGCTCAAAGCGTCTGCTACGACATTGGCCTTTCCTGGATGATAGTGTAGCTTCATATCGTAATCCTTTATAAGCTCCAACCATCTCCTCTGCCTAAGGTTCAACTCCTTCTATGTGAAGATGTACTTCAAACTCTTATGATCCGTGTACACATCACAACAGTTTCCAATAAGGTAATGTCTCCAAGTCTTCAACGCATACACTACGGCTGCTAGATCCAAATCATGCGTGTCATAGTTCAACTCATGAGTTTTTAGTTGTCGTGAGGCATAAGAAACAACTCTTTCGTCCTGCATAAGCACACATCCAAGTCCTAAGCAAGAGGCATCGCAATACACTTGGAAATCCTAATGTATATCTGGCAGTGTTAGTACTGGGGCTGTAGTCAAACGTTTCTTCAACTCCTGGAAAACTTGCCTCGCAATCTTCCGTCCATTTAAACTTAGTGTCCTTCTTCAATAGTTTAGTCATTGGCTTCACAATCTTGGAAAAAGTCTCAATGAATCTCCGGTAGTATCCTGTGAGTCCAAGGAAACTGCGGATCTCACTAACTGAAGTGGGTGCCAACCATTCAGTGACTGACTGAACCTTGCTTGGGTCTACTGCTATACCTTCTCCTGATATAACATGTCCAAGGAATCCGACTTCCTTGAACCAAAATTCGCATTTGCTAAACTTAGCATACAACTGGTGTTCCCTGAGTTTCTCGAGAACTAACCGCAAATGCTCTTTGTGTTCCTCTTCATTCTTCGAGTATACCATAATATCATCAATGAACACCACAACAAACTTGTCCAAATATTCCATGAACACCTTGTTCATCATGCTCATAAAATAGGCAACGACATGACTGTATACTCGTATTATCCATACCGCATGGTGAACGCTGTCTTTGGTATATCCTTCTCTCGAATTTTCAACTGATGATATCCCGATCGTAGATCGATCTTCGAAAACACTTTAGCTCCTTGCAGCTGATCAAACAGATCATTGATCATCGGCAGTGGGTACTTGTTCTTAATCGTCACTTCATTCAAAGCTCGATAACCAACAACCATCCTTAGGGATTTATCCTTCTTCTCAACCAAAAGTACTGGGGATCCCCAAGGTGACGAGCTTCTTGAATGTAACCTTTCTCCAATAGCTCCTTGATCTGTTTCTTAATTTCCTCCAGATCATTTGCGGGCATCCGATAGGGTCTCTTGGATATTGGCCCTGTACCTGGCAATAGCTCTATCAAGAACTCAATGTCTCTATCCGGTGGCATGCCTTGTAACTCTTCTGGAAAAACATCCGGGTAGTCCTTTACTACAGGCACTTCCTCCCGAACAACTCCCGTGAGGGCATTCACTTGGCTCCTCCTAGGCACATGCCTAGATACATACTTAATCCTTTTTCCCTCCGGGGCGGTGAGATAAATCGACTTACTAGCACAATCAATGCTTCCTCCATACTTTGACATCCAGTCCATACCTAATATCACATCCAATCCTTGTGACTCCAAGATAATTAGGTCGGACGGAAAAACATGTGTGCTAATGGTTAGGGGTATCTGGTCGCACCATCGGCTAGCCATGTACTCTGCTCTGGGTGAACTCACTAGGAGAGGGGTCCTAAGGGTTTGGGTTGGTAGTTTAAACTTATCCACGAATCCCCTTGATATGTATGAATGCGATGCACCAGTATCAAAAAGAACAAGAGCGGTAAATGACTTAACCAAAAACTTACCTATTACCGCGTCCGGCTGCTCTTCAACCTCCTCCACGTTAACGTGGTTCACTTGTCCTTTGTTGAATGGATTAGGCTTCTTCCCAGCGCTCCCGTTTCCGTTTCCATTCCTTACTTCGGGACAATTATCAGCATAGTGCCCTGTCTTCCCGCACTTAAAGCAAGTAACTTGACTTAGGTCTCTTTTGGCGGGTGTGGCTGGGTTGGAGCGGTTCTGATTATTGTTAGCTCCGTTCCCATTTCCATTCTTAGCACCATTGTGATTATGCGATCCTCCTCCAGTGTGGTTGTGACCTCCATGGTTATGAACAAGTCCTCCCGAGTTCGGGGTTAGGCGAGGCTTCTGCTGAGCTCCTGAGTTATACTTTCCTTGTTCGTACTTCCTCTTACGGCTCTCAATCTGCTGTTGCTTCCCTTCAATCATAAGAGCCTTATCTATCAACTCCTGGTAGTTGTTGAAGGTTGCTACCATCAACTGCATGCTCATCTCATCATTCAGCCCTTCCATAAACTTCTCCTGCTTCGCGGCATCTATGGCCACATCATCAGGGGCATAGCGAGATAACTTGCTAAACTCATCCACGTACTGAGCCACATTACGATTCCCCTGGCGTAAGTTGTGGAACTCCCGCTTCTTCATCTGCATAGCTCCAGTTGAGACATGGGCTGTGCGGAAAGCTTGCTGAAACTGGTCCCAAGTGACATTGGCTACAGGGAAAGTGGTCGTGTAATTCTCCCACCATGAGGCTGCTGGTCCATCCAACTGGTGTGAGGCAAAGCGCACCTTCTCAGCATCTGTGCAACCTGCGGTGGTCAACTCCCTTCCAATACAGCGTAGCCAATCATCAGCAACTATAGGCTCGGTGCTACTGAAAAACACCGGCGGCTCCAACCTTAGAAAACGGGCTAAGTTGTCAACCGGTGGTGGTGGATTGTTGTTGTTGTTGTTGTTGTTGTTGTTGTTGTTGTTGTTGTTGTTGTTGTTGTTGTTGTTGTTGTTGTTGTTGTTGTTGTTGTTGTTGTTGTTGTTGTTGTTGTTGTTGTTGTTGTTGTTGTTGTTGTTGTTGTTGTTGTTGTTTTTGTTGTTGTTGTTGTTGTTGTTGTTGTTGTTGTTGTTGTTGTTGTTGTTGTTGTTGTTGTTGTTGTTGTTGTTGTTGTTGTTGTTGTTGTTGTTGTTGTTGTTGTTGTTGTTGTTG
>NC_057812.1:114160097-114176562 GCF_018294505.1 Triticum aestivum
TGTTGTTGTTGTTACTGTTGTTGTTGTTGTTGTTGTTGTTGTTGTTGTTGTTGTTGTTGTTGTTGTTGTTGTTGTTGTTGTTGTTGTTGTTGTTGTTGTTGTTGTTGTTGTTGTTGTTGTTGTTGTTGTTGTTGTTGTTGTTGTTGTTGTTGTTGTTGTTGTTGTTGTTGTTGTTGTTGTTGTTGTTGTTGTTGTTGTTGTTGTTGTTGTTGTTGTTGTTGTCGGGACCCCGATTCCAAGTCACATCGATCTAGCCGGTAACACCTTATATCACTTTGCGGCCTCACGCACGGTATCCCCACGGGTGTCGCCTTACCCTGGCCCGGGACCGTTTGCGCCTTTTGGCTCACGTATATGATTGTGTCGCTAGCATCCATATGACAGAGAACCTGGGCCGACATGGCTAGTCGTGAACCCAAAGCGACACTAACCTATGGGGACAGGCATACATGATTCACATCGAGCATGTCGGTCAGCAGCGTGTGAATCCGGGCTGTAGCAGTGGGCTAACAGGACTCCGGAGAACCCGGGCTGTAGCAGGCTAGGCAAGACTTTGGATGTCACCGCGTGACATTTTCCCGAAGGGACAAACACAGGAACAAAGTGAAACACATGCCGGCCAGTCAACTGTCCTGAGCAGTAGTGCTGGGCTAGCAGGACTCCAGTGAACCGGGCTGTAGCGGACTACTATGGCTCAAGGAAGCACTAGACTACATTTCCCCATAAGAGAGGCTACCAAGGATAAGCAACTAGATTGTCAGATCCCACACATAGCAATACACGTCACACGTACGCATAACATGCAAGTATGTGCTGTACAACATGGCATCACAACATAACACAAACTCATATAGATAAAGGCTCAGAAGAGCCACATAGCATTAAATACAAACAGGGGTCACATGACCCATCATTCAGAGCATACAAGCAACGGAAGCATTACATGTCTGAGTACAGACAACTACAAAAGAAAAGGCTGAGAAGCCTGACTATCTACAAGTCCCTCCCAAGGGTACAAGATCGTAGCTGAGGTAACATGCTACTCGTCAAAGTCCAAGTGGTACTACTAGTGAGACAGATGTCTCCGCTGCAAAAACATAAATAAAGCAACGTGAGTACAAAGGTACTCAGCAAGACTTACATCAGATCCTATCATACATGCATTAGTATCAAGAAAGTAATGTGGGGTTTAGTTGCAGCAAGCCAGCTTTGACTAAGTGGCTATCTCGTTCTACGACAACGAGAAACTTCTTTGAGGTGAGGCAGCACACACGAGCTCACTAATCACCACATCAATACACTACTATGGATTCATCCCCGTCTCCTTATGAGAAGGCCATCCATAGCACTCACACTTGTCTTGAGCATTTTAGAGTATCCACTTTAAGTTGTCTATGTACCACGTAAGCATCCAAGAAGTCCATAACCGAGGACACGGCTATTCGAATAGATCATGATAACCCTGCAGAGGTGTACTTCTTCACACACGCTCTCACCACTTATCACCATGTACACGTCATGTATCTCGGCAACCTTCAAGCGGAAGCCTGGCGAGGGTGTCGGCCCCGACCTGACTAACCACACAAGACTCTAGTCCAGGTTTATCGCCTATTCGGGTTCCATCCACAAGGAGATCCGGCCGGGGTTTCAATAACGGCCCCAAACAATGTGTACAGGGTTCCCGAGCCCACCATCCGGGTGCCACTCGGTACACCGGGCCACGTGTACCTAGTCTGTCCCAAGTCCACCCTGCCGGGTGCCACTCGATAGAAAAATAGCACTACCTACAAACACCAGAAACTATTTCCAACTCCTGGACAGAGATCAAGGCGGTTAATAAGTCGAGAGAGCTTGGAGCGCCCGGAGCCCAATGTGTGGTAGTAGCTAGTCATTGGACAACTTACATAGAACTCAGTTCTTAAGGACGGTCCCAATGAGACAACCCATAATGTACTCCTACATGGCCTCTCAACGCTACCTTTACCAAATCGTGTTCACACGCTTAACTCTCAGCACCAGAACATATCGTAACACTCCAATTCATTCCCGATGAATCAGACCTGACAAACTCTAAGCAATAGCAGGCAAAGCATGGTAGGAACACAACATGGCTCAATCAACTCCTACACATGCTAGTGGGTTTCAACTATTTACTGTGGCAATGACAGGTCATGCAGAGGAGTGGGTTCAACTATCGTAGCATAAAGTAGCAGTTGAATCATTGTTGTCCTAATGCAATAAATGTGAGCAGGAGCGAGAGAGTAGGATTGTATCGGAATGAACAAGGGGTTTTGCTTGCCTGGTAGATCAACAGGGGGGCACTGCTCCTCAGACAGGTACTCTGGATCAGTCTCCGGAGCAGGACCTATCGAGAAAGAACGGTGTCGGAAATCAAACACAAGCATATGCAACAATATGATGCATGAACATGTCATGAGTATGTGATGTTGTTTGAGTTAATGCATCTAGCATTTATTTAGTTGAGGTCCATTTGAACCAAGGGTTCAAATGCAACTCCAAATTAAGCTCTTAAATATGCCATTTATATGTTTTCATATATAGAGCATGTATAGGTTGGTTTGTCATGCGTGAAAATGGTACAGATGGATAGATTGAATTTTTCTGATCATTTTTCATATATAAATCATTTCAATCTGAGCTACGGTTGAATTTCTATGAATGTTTGAAGTTTTGGCTAATTTCTGGAATTTCCTGTTTTAGAATAATTCCAGAAATCATTTATTGCGTCAGCTTGAGGTCAGCACTGCATTAGCAGTCAACCCGGGTCAAACCTGACGTGTGGGAGCCACACGTCAGTGTCATAGTTAGTTTAACAGAGGGGTTATTTCTAATCTAATTTAGATTAGTGGCGCTGGGGCCCAGTGTCAGTGTCTCTAGGGGGGTAGTTAGTGCCTAACTAAGATGCCACGTCAGCCCGCCAGAGTTCTGGACGGCGGCGACCAATAGCGCGGCGGCGACTCGCCGGACTTGCGCTACGAGCGGCGTCTGGACGCGCGAAGACCACAGGGACGTAGCCCGTCGTCGTCCGCATCCAGGGGAGCTGGTGGGAGGCTGCAGGGGCGCCGGAGCTCGCCGAAGCGGGGCTCGAGGCGGCGGCCGGAGTTCGGCTCTGGGCGAAAACGGGCTGCGGGGCACGGGGAGGCCACCCGAGGGGCTCTGCAACACCCTTGTGGCACCAGGAGCACGATGGGGTGCTCGGTTTGGGCGGAGGCGGGCCAAGACGACAACGGCGACATGGATGGCGGCGAAGCGCTACGGCCATGGCGAGGAAACGATGCTACGGCGCGCGAGCGACTAAGCGGAGAGGGGGGAATGGTGGCGGGGCTCACCGCTGATCCGGTGGAGGCGTCAGAGAGCTCGGGGGAGGTCCAACGGCGACGAATTTGACGGCGGCGATCTGCGGCATCGACAAGGAAGACGACGTCGAGGGCAGCTCTGCAGGGCGTCCCGGCTTGCGCGAGTCGTCGAAGAGGTCGAGGAGGAAAGCGCAGAGCTAACGGGCTTGTCGGAGGGGCGAGGCAGTGACGGTGGCCGCGGCAACGGCGAACGGCGAACGACGGCGACGAACAGCGCTCGGGCGCGGTGAGAGAGAGAGAGCGAGAGGAGGGGATGAGCATAGGGAGAGTGGGAGAGGGTCGAGGGGAGTGCGTGTCGCCCTCGGGTGCCTCCAGCAGCGAGCAGGGAAGCAGGAGGTGGCTGGCGTGTGCTCGCGTGTGGCGGCCACGCGCGCGCTGTCCTTCTGTCAAAGGAGGAAGAAGACCGGGGAGCCCCTGGTGGGCCGGGCCACTTCTGCCAGGTAAGGCCCAGGTGAGGTGCACAGGTAAGTTTCTCCCTTTTTTCTATTTTGTTTCTGTTTTCTATTTTCTGTCATTTGTTTTGACTTAGTAATAATACTAAACCATTTTATTTAATTCTGTCAAATTTTGCAGGGACCTAAGAAATTAATCCAAAGCCCCTCACCAAAATTCAAATTTTTTGGACATATATTATATATAGAGCAAATATATATCCAAAGCAAATAATTACTGGGTTAATTCCAAATGGCCAAAATAAATACTTATGAGCTCTTAAAAATATTGATTTGATTTTTATCTCTGTCCAATATTTTCAGAGCAACATGAGCATTTTCTTGGACCCTTTTGGAGCAATTTTTACTTGGGTCATTTTCAGAAATGATTCTGAGGGTTTCACAAATCCCCATTTCAAATTTAAATGGAATTTAAACATGATGCAAACATGAAGGCTAGCCTAGGTCATACCAGAACTAGGGATGTGACAACTCTCCCCCACTCGGAAGAATCTCGTCCCGAGATTCAGGAGTTGGCGGAAAGAAAGTGGGGTACTCCAGTCGAAGACGATCTTCTCGCTCCCAGGTAGCTTCTCTCTCGGAATGATGAGACCACTGAACCTTGAGAAACTTGATGTTATGACATCGAGTGACACACTCTGCTTGATCAAGAATGCGAACAGGGTACTCTCGATATGTGAGGTTATCTTGGAGATTAAGCGTTTCGTGGTCCACTCCGCGGATAGGATCCGAGAAGCAACGCCTGAGTTGAGAGACATGGAAGACATCATGTACTCGAGAAAGATGTGGGGGTAGTTCCAACTGGTAGGCAACCTCTCCTCGTTTAGTGAGAATGCGAAAGGGACCCACGTAACGAGGAGCCAACTTTCCCTTGATACCGAAACGATGGGTACCCTTCAAAGGGGTAACCCGAAGGTAAGCCTTATCGCCAACTTCGTAAGCCACTTCCTTATGACTACGGTCATACTGGCTCTTTTGACGAGATTGGGCTGTTTTCAAATTCTCTCGAATGATGCGAACTTGCTCTTCTGCCTCCTGGATCATATCCGGTCCAAAGAATTGTCTTTCACCGGTTTCTGACCAGTTCAAAGGTGTTCGACATCTTCGTCCATACAGAACCTCAAAAGGAGCTTTCTTGAGGTTGGATTGGTAGCTATTGTTATAAGCAAACTCGGCGAAGGGAAGACACTTCTCCCAATCCATGCCGAATGAGATAACACAAGCTCTAAGCATGTCTTCGAGAATTTGGTTGACCCTTTCCACCTGACCACTTGATTGAGGGTGGAAAGCGGTACTGAAGGAAAGATGGGTGCCCATGGCAGTTTGGAAACTCTCCCAGAAATGAGAAGTGAAAAGACTACCACGGTCTGAGTTGATCTCTAGTGGAACACCATGAAGTGACACTATTCGAGAAATATATAAGTCAGCGAGCTGACTAGCAGTGATACCCTGTCGAACAGGTAGGAAGTGAGCCACTTTGGAAAGACGATCAATGACTACGAAGATAGCATTATTCCCTCTCTTGGTCCTGGGAAAGCCGGTGATGAAGTCCATACCAACTTTATCCCATGTCCACCCAGGAATAGCTAAAGGCTGAAGGGTGCCAGCAAGCCTTTGATGCTCTGCCTTAACGTGACGACAAACATCGCAGTTAGCAATAAACTGAGAAATTTCTCTCTTCATCCTAGTCCACCAGAACCTCTGGTGTAGGTCCTGATACATCTTAGTACTACCGGGATGAATCGTGAGAGGAGATTCATGCGCCTCCTTAAGGATTAATTGTCAAAGATGTTGATTCTTGGGAACCACCAAGCGACTCTCAAAGAAAACAACACCACAGTCATCTATAGAGAAACTACCACCAACTCCCTTGTTAATGTTTCTCTTGATCCGGGAAATTCCCGTATCCTGCTTCTGAGCAGAGATGATCTGATCCACAAGAGTAGGTTTCGCCACCAAGGTAGAAAGGAATCCGTGAGGAGCGATGTGAAGGTTTAGCTTACATAATTCCTCATGGAGAAGTGGTTGGCCCTGTTGCAACATGAGATTGTTGCAATAGGACTTACCACTTAGCGCATCAGCCATGACATTCCCCTTGCCCGGGGTGTAGGTAATTCCTAAGTCGTAATCTGAGATCAACTCCAGCCAACGTCTTTGCCTAAGGTTCAAATCTGGTTGGGTGAAGATATACTTGAGACTCTGATGATCGGTGTAAATATCGCAACGCTTACCAAGAAGGTAATGTCGCCAGGTCTTAAGTGCATAGACTACGGCTGCAAGCTCTAGATCATGTGTAGGATAATTCTCCTCATGTGGATGCAACTATCGAGATGCATAGGCAATCACATGGCGATCTTGCATAAGAATTCAACCTAGTCCCTGTCGCGAGGCATCACAATAGATAACAAAGTCCTTAGTGAAATCCGATGGCACAAGTATGGGAGCAGAAGTCAGGTGTCTTTTTAGTTCCTGAAAACTATGCTCACACTGTGGGGACCACTCAAACTTTTTATCTTTCTTGAGAAGTTCCGTGAGAGGTTTGGCCACTTTGGAGAAGTTCTCAACGAAGCGGCGACAATAACTGGCTAGACGAAGGAAACTCCTAACTTGCTTAACTGTTTCAGGCGGAGTCCAATCAAGAACAACCTGAACTCTCTCAGGATTGACGGCAATGCCCTTGCCAGAGATCACGTGGCCGAGATAGGTCACTTCTGGCAACAGAAATCCGCACTTGGAAAACTTGGCATAAAGGCGGTGCTCTCTGAGTTTCTCTAACACAAGTCTAAGATGTTCGGCATGATCTTCCTCGTTCTTAGAGTAAATAAGAATAACATCGAGGTAAACCACGGCGAACTTATCTAAGTACTCCATGAAGATCGAGTTCATCAAGTGGGAGAATGTAGCTGGAGCATTGGTTAGACCAAAGGACATGACAGTGTACTCGTACTGGCCATAACGAGTGACAAAAGCCGTCTTAGGAATGTCCCCATTTCTAATCTTGATTTGGTGGTAGCCTAACCTCAAATCCATCTTTGAAAAGACTGACGATCCAGTGAGCTGATCATACAGGTCGTTGATCCTGGGGAGCGGATACTTGTTCTTTATCGTGCCCAAATTAACAGGACGATAATCTACAACCATCCGATCCATACCATCCTTCTTCTTGACGAAGAGGACGGGGCAAGCCCAGGGAGAAGAACTAGGACAGATGAAACCCTTTTGCAAGGATTCATCGAGTTGTTTCTTAAGCTCAGCTAGTTCTAAGGGTGCCATCTTGTAAGGTCTCCTAGAGATTGGAGCGGTTCCTGGGATAAGATCTATGACAAACTCTACATCTCTGTCAGGTGGAATACCTGGCAGTTCCTCTAGAAAGACATCCGGAAAGTCATGGACTACCGGGATATCTTCAAGGTCTGGAAGAGGGTTGGCATTAAGAGAATAGAGTTGGCGCTTTGCAACTCTAGTGGAGACAGTGACTATCTTGCCAGATGGGTGTGTAAGCTGAACAGACCTTGTGTAACAATCAGTCTTGGCATAATGAGCTTTCATCCAGTCCATACCCAAGATGATGTTAATATCTGTAGACTTGAGGGCTATAAGTGATGCAAGGAATACAAGTCTGTCAACAAGGATTTCATTACCATGGCTTATTCTGGTAGTTTGCCATCTATACCTTGGAGTTTGGATTTCAAGTGGAGTTGGCATATCACAAAATGACATGTCGTGCAAACGAGCATAGCCTTCAGAGATGAAGGAGTGAGATGCTCCGGTATCGAACAGAACCGAAGCTGGATGACAGTTGACAAGAAGTGTACCAAGAACGACATCCGGATCATCATGAGCGTCTTTAGCTAAGACGTGATGCACACATCCACGTTCAGTGGGAGCTGACTTGACACTAATCATCTTGCATGGTGGCTTACCACGGCCAATAGACTTCTCAGGCAGGGGTGGAGCATAGTTGGTTTGAGAGCAGTCACGTGCATAGTGTCCTGGCTCTCCGCATGTGAAACAAGTCCCTGAAGTAGAACGTGGACCTGCATTGACAAGCGGTCTACCAATAGGTCTAGGTGGAGCATACTGCTGAACTGGGTGAGGCGCCACATAAGATGGCCTCGGTGAATAACCGGGTGGAAGAGCGGAGTTCGGAACCCAAATCCGGCGCTTCTGAGAAGTAGAACCGGAGGAAGAAACCAAATCACGGGTGTGCTTACGAGACTCCTCGTAAGTAAGCTGAGCTGTCTCTGCGTTAATGGCCTTGTTCACAAGAGCCTGGAATGTATTGCAATGATGCAAGTGGAGATCACGACGCAACTTGGGGTTGAGACCCTTCCGGAACCTATCCTGCTTCTTGGCGTCCGTGGACACCTCTTCTGTAGCATAGCGGGCGAGGTTCTCAAACTCTCTACTGTAAGCATTAACAGCCATCTTACCTTGTGTGAAACTACAAAACTCTTCTCTTTTGCGGTCAATGAGAGCCAGAGGAATGTGATGCTCATGAAAAGCCTCAGTGAAATCTCTCCAGGTAGGTATCTGGCCAGCTGGAAGCATAGCCTCATAGTTCTGCCACCAAAGACTAGCAGGGCCTTCCAGGTTATATGTAGCATAGGTGATCTTGTCACCTTCAGCTATGTTCGCGGAACGCAGCTTGTGAGTGGTACTACGGAGCCAGTCATCTGTATCTAGTGGCTCAATGGAATGATGGAAGGTGGGTGGTTTCAGACCAATGAAATCATGGATGGTCGCTGACTCATTGCACTGAGGTGCGGTGTTCTCCTCGATACGTGCTAACAAGCGGTTGGTCTCATGCTTGTTCATCTCAACCTCTAACATGAACTTTGCCAACAAAGATTGATCGGGAGGATCCTCATCCCTACCATCTCCGTGGTTCCGGCTACGAGCAACAGAACTTCGGTTAGCTGATGACATCCTGAAGAACCAACCAAGGAAACAAGGATGGATTCAGCATCATCATAAGGATGTAGAATATAGTACAAGGAAAATACTATCTCTTGAACTCCTAGGACAATTCCGGCAGCATAACGGCGCTCGAAATGAGACATCCTGCAAACGGCGAGGTAGTACCATACTCAACATCATCACTCAAGGTTCTGAGATATTACTAAACATGCTACACCGGAGGTACTAAAACTGGGATAAGACTCATATCAACCAAACCTTAGAGACTACGGAGTAGTAACACGTGATCCTGATAGACGGAAGAGAAAGCCTAGTTCCTTAACCCCGTAGGAAAGATAGGATGACTCAGATCAGATGGGCATGAGGTAAAAGGAGTAAAAAGAGCCTTACGTTCCCTTCCACAATCAATTCCCCTACATAACTAAAGAATTTCTAAACTCAACTTCGACCAGGTTGGCTTGGAAATCCTACAGGCAGTCAGGCTCTGATACCAACATTGTCGGGACCCCGATCCAAGTCACATCGATCTCGCCAGTAACACCTCATATCACTTTGCGGCCTCACGCACGGTATCCCCACGGGTGTCGCCTTACCCTGGCCCGGGACCGTTTGCGCCTTTTGGCTCACGTATATGATTGTGTCGCTAGCATCTATATGACAGAGAACCCGGATCGACATGGCTAGTCGTGAACCCAAAGCGGCACTAACCTATGGGGACAGGCATACATGATTCACATCGAGCATGTCGGTCAGCAGCGTGTGAATCCGGGCAGTAGCACTGGGCTAACAGGACTCCGGCGAACCCGGGCTGTAGCAGGCTAGGCAGGACTCCGGATGTCATCGCGTGACATTTCCCCGAAGGGACAGACACAGGATCGAAGTGAAACACATGCCGTCCAGTCAAGTATCCCGAGCAGTAGTGCTGGGCTAGCAGGACTCCGGTGAACCAGGCTGTAGCGGACTACTATGGCTCAAGGAAGCACTAGACTACATTTCCCCATAAGAGAGGCTGCCAAGGATAAACAACTAGATTGTCGGATCCAACACATAGCAATACATGTCACACGTACGCATAACATGCAATTATGTGCTGTACAACATGGCATCACAACATAATGCAAACTCATATAGATAAAGGCTCAGAAGAGCCACATAGCATTAAATACAAACAGAGGTCACATGACCCATCATTCAGAGCATACAAGCAACGGAAGCATTACATGTCTGAGTACAGGCAACTACAAAAGAAAAGGCTGAGAAGCCTGACTATCTACAAGTCCCTCCCAAGGGTACAAGATCGTAGCTGAGGTAACAAGCTACTCGTCGAAGTCCAAGCGGTACTACTAGTGAGACAGAAGTCTCCGCTGCAAAAACATAAATAAAGCAACGTGAGTACAAAGGTACTCAACAAGACTTACATCAGATCCTATCATACATGCATTAGTATCAAGAAGGTAATGTGGGGTTTAGTTGCAGCAAGCCAGCTTTGACTAAGTGGCTATCCTATTCTACGACAACGAGAAACTTCTTTGAGGTGAGGCAGTGCACACGAGTCCAGTAATCACCACATCAATACACTACTATGGATTCATCCCCGTATCCTTACGAGAAGGCCATCCATAGCACTCACACTTGTCTTGAGCATTTTAGAGTATCCACTTTAAGTTATCTATGTACCACATAAGCATCCAAGAAGTCCATAACCGAGGACATGGCTATTCGAATAGATCATGATAACCCTACAGGGGTGTACTTCTTCACACACGCTCTCAGCACTTATCACCATGTACACGTCATGTATCTCGGCAACCTTCAAGCGGAAGCCTGGCGAGGGTGTCGGCCACAACCTGACTAACCACACAAGACTCTAGTCCAGGTTTATCGCCTATTCTGGTTCCATCCGCAAGGAGATCCGGCCGGGGTTTCGCTCATGGCCCCAAACGATGTGTACAGGGTTCCCGATCCCACCATCCGGGTGCCACTCGGTACACCGGGCCACGTGTGCCTAGTCTGTCCCAAGTCCACCCTGCCGGGTGCCACTCGGTAGAAAAATAGCACTACCTACAAACACCAGAAACTATTTGCAACTCCTGGACAGAGATCAAGGCGGTTAATAAGTCGAGAGAGCTTGGAGCACCCGGAGCCCAATGTGTGGTAGTAGCTAGTCATTGGACAACTTACACAGAACTCAGTTCTTAAGGACGGTCCCAATGAGACAACCCACCATGTACTCCTACATGGCCTCTCACCGCTACCTTTACCAAATCGCGTTCACACGCTTAACTCTCAGCACCAGAACATATCATAACACTCCAATTCATTCCCGATGAATCAGACCTGACAAACTCTAAGCAATAGCAGGCAAAGCATGGTAGGAACACAACATGGCTCAATCAACTCCTACACATGCTAGTGGGTTTCAACTATTTACTGTGGTAATGACAGGTCATGCAGAGGAGTGGGTTCAACTATCGCAGCATAAAGTAGCAGTTGAATCATTGTTGTCCTAATGTAATAAATGAGAGTAGGAGCGAGAGAGTAGGATTTTATCGAAATGAACACGGGGTTTTGCTTGCCTGGTAGATCAACAGGGGGGCACTGCTCCTCAGACAGGTACTCTGGATCGGTCTCCGGAGCAAGACCTATCAAGAAGGAATGGTGTCAGAAATCAAACACAAGCATATGCAACAATATGATGCATGAACATGGCATGAGTATGTGATGTTGTTTGAGTTAATGCATCTAGCATTTATTTAGTTGAGGTCCATTTGAACCAAGGGTTCAAATGCAACTCCAAATTAAGCTCTTAAATATGTCATTTATAAGTTTTCATATATACATCATGTATAGGTTGGTTTGTCATGCATGAAAATGATACAGATGGATATATTGAATTTTTCTGATCATTTTCCATATATAAATTATTTCAATCTGAGCTACGGTTGAATTTCTATGAATTTTTGAAGTTTTGGCTAATTTCTGGAATTTCCTGTTTTAGAATAATTCCAGAAATCATTTATTGCGTCAGCTTGAGGTCAACACTGCGTTAGCAGTCAACCCAGGTCAAACCTGACGTGTGGGGGCTACACGTCAGTGTCATAGTTAGTTTAACAGAGGGGTTATTTCTAATCTAATTTAGATTAGTGGCACTGGGCCCAGTGTCAGTGTCTCTAGGAGGGTAGTTAGTGCCTACCTAAGATGCCACGTCAGCCCGCCGGAGTTATGGCCGGCGGCGACCAATAGCGCGGCGGCGACTCACCGGACTTGCGCTACGAGCGGCGTCTGGACGCGTGAAGACCACCGGGGCGTAGCCCGTCGTCGTCCGCATCCAGGGAGGCTGGTGGGAGGCTGCGGGGGCGCCGGAGCTCGCCGGAGCGGGGCTCGAGGCAATGTCCGGAGTTCGGCTCCGGGCGAAAACGGGCTGCGGGGCACGGGGAGGCCACCTGAGGGGCTCTGCGGCATCCTCGTGGCACCAGGAGCACGATGGGGTGCTCGGTTTGGGGAGGCGGGCCAAGACAACGACGGCGACATGGACGGCAGCGAAGCGCTACGGCCATGGCGGGGGAACGATGCTACGGCGCGCGAGCGACTAAGCGGAGAGGGGGGAACGGTGGCGGGGCTCACCGCGGATCCGGTGGAGGCGTCAGAGAGCTCGGGGGAGGTCCAACAGCGACGAATTTGACGGTGGCGATCTGCGACATCGACGAGGAAGACAACGTCGAGGGCAGCTCTGCAGGGCGCCCCGGCTTGCGTGAGTCGTCAGAGAGGTCGAGGAGGACAACGCGGAGCTAACGGGCTTGTCGGAGGGGCGAGGCAGTGACGGTGGCTGCGGCAACGGCGAACGGCGGCGACGAACAGCGCTCGGGCGCGGTGAGAGAGAGAGCGAGGGAGAGGAGGGGATGAGCATGGGGAAGAGTAGGAGAGGGTCGAGGGGAGTGTGTGTCGCCCTCGGGTGCCTCCAACAACAAGCAGGGAAGTAGGAGGTGGCCGGCGTGTGCTCGCGCGCGGCGGCCGCGCGCGTGCTGTCCTTCTGTCAAAGGAGGAAGAAGACCGGGGAGCCCCTGGTGGGCCGGGCCACTTCTACCAGGTAAGGCCCAGGTGAGGTACACAGGTAAGTTTCTCCCTTTTTTCTATTTTGTTTCTGTTTTCTATTTTCTGTCATTTGTTTTGACTTAGTAATAATACTAAACCATTTTATTTAATTCTGTCAAATTTTGCAGGGACCTAAGGAATTAATCCAAAGCCCCTCACCAAAATTCAAATTTTTTGGACATATATTATATATATAGCAAATATATATCCAAAGCAAATAATTACTGGATTAATTCCAAATGCCCAAAATAAATACTTATGAGCTCTTAAAAATATTGATTTGATTTTTATCTCTGTCCAATATTTTCAAAGAGCAACATGAGCATTTTCTTGGACCCTCTTGGAGCAATTTTTACTTGGATCATTTTCAGAAATGATTCTGAGGGCTTCACAAATCCCCATTTTAAATTTAAATGGAATGTAAACATGATGCAAACATGAAGGCTAGCCTAGGTCATACCAGAACTAGGGATGTGACAGTTGTTGCCTTGCTTCTGAACTAACAACTGCATCAGGGTATTCTGCTGCTGGATCAACTGAGTGAGCTCCGGCGGAAAAGCAAAACTGGTGTCACGTCTCGGAGGCATCTGATGGGTTTAGAGGGGAGAGATCAGAATAGAATGAGGTCTAATGAGAAAGCACTACCCATATGCACATGAGACAAACACAATCATTTCACTCAAGCACTCAAGCAAGGGCATACAAGCGGTCTAGAACTATCGCAAAAGTGATCAACTACTACTAAATACATGGGGGAATGCTAATAATATATGGTGGTCATCTAGAAATTTTGATCGGTGGAAGAATCCATAATGTCTGCTCCAGCTTCGTCTTCAAAGTCATCCTCACTAGGATTGGAATCGGTGTCATCTATGATGATGTAGTCCTCGGGGCGAATCTCCTTGGTTCTTCGTCTTCTTCTACTGGTGTGGGGTCTCCCATGAATACTCCGATCTTCTTAACTAGGTCGTCATTCTTCTCCAGTAGTGTCTTGATTTCCTCCTCATATCCATCGCATGTAAACTTGAGTTCTTCCTCCAGCTCGATGATCCTAGTCTTGTCCTTCTTCAAGTCCATCATGTCCGCGCACATCTGGTTCTCCTGACGTCGAATGTGCTGGTTTAGCTCCTGGATGAAAGCTGCAATGGATCTATCCTTCTTAGTGCTGATTACTTCCCATTGCTCGTCTCAGCGCCTACATATTTGGTAGATAGTGTCCTTGAGATCCTTGTGATACACTTCTCCAATGCGTCCCATGGTGATGTGAGTTGCCATACTCTTTCCTAAACTCCAGGTTGGTGTGTCGAAGGAAAATTATATGGGTTTAGAGGTTGGTGAGAATGTCCTTCCTGGAACTTGTACTTGAATCATCCAGCGCTCTTCTTCTGGTAGGGTGGCGTTGTACATCCCGGTGAAGCTTGGTATTCCAATGTTCAAGTACCTAGTGACTTCCTTCAAGTGACGTCCAAAAGGTGTGTCTTCATCCGGTTGTGCAAACTTGTTCTTTATCTCCGTCATCCTAAAGAGTAGAAAATGGAGAGGAGTCAGAAATGAGAAGAGAAGAGTGACCTATGGTTTAATCTTAATGGTCGTGTCCTACACTCAGCGTATGCTCTGATACCATCTTGTAGCGACCCGACCTCAGATGGTCAAGTGTCTGTGCTTCAGTGTCATCCCTGGATCGGTAATTCTAACACACACAATACTCGAGGATGTATAACAGAGTAGCAATCACACACTTATTACATCAAAAAGTCTCAAGAGAGAACTTATTTCAACAATATGGCTTAAGGCCATCTAATGCGATAACATCGGAAGGCTTGGAAGATAAAGTGAGTCCATCAACTCCAACGACATAACTGAGCTGCACGTCAACGACCTAACGAACCTTACTCCTCGTCTGAAAAGTCTGCAACATAATACGTTGCAGCCCGAAAACGGGTCAGCACATGGAATATGCTGGCAAAGTAACACAGTAGGGCAAGAACAAAATAACTATCACTACATGCATATTTGGCTGGTGGAAAGCTCTATGTTTATAGTTTTGTGAAAAGCCAAATTTTCCCTACAACAAAGGAATAGATTTTAATTTAACTATCATGGTGGTTGAACAATATTGAGAAGGTAACCCCAACTCAATCCTAAATTAAAGTAGTTAACAACCCAACAATATTAATTAAAAGTGATGAGATACATGTGATAACCCAAGTACTAGATACTCAAATTTGTCCATAACCGGGGACACGGCTAACCATGATTAGATTATACACTCTGCAGAGGTTTGCGCACTTTACCCCACAAGATCCGATCGCCTATGTTGGATTTCTCGCACTACATGGTGTTTGAGAAACGGATGACCGAGACACAATCTTTCAGAAACATTAACTCTTTACTCCGGGTAGATCATACCAAACCTACAAAACCCACTACCTGCTGATCTACCTCTTCAAGAGCTTCACGTAACTTACTCAACTATGCTAGAGCCCATAATAGCTTGTGGCTGCACATGGAAGTTTCTAGCATGAATCATCCCAGTTCCCTTTGAGCCTGGGTGGCGGTCCATAGGAAGATCACACGGGTACCCCGGGATTTCAAAAAAAAAACAGACAACACTGGGTTCCCCAGGTGCCTCAATCCACCCAGATATTAATTTAAGTTGCCACCTTAAGTTGAACCATTAATTAACAACTCACATCTGTCATGGATTTCACTCAAACCCAGACCACGTCTACGAGCATAGCATAGCATAGCAATATAAGCAACGCGTAGAAGTAACTCCCAAGGGTTTGATAGTAACATGGCAATAGGTTCTACCTCAACAACTACTTTCCAACCCACAAGTTAATGACATCCTAATCATGCAATGTTTGAGGATTGGAACTAATGCATAAAAACTGGGTATGAAAAGAGTATGATCAATGTGTTACTTGCCTTGCTGACGATCCGCGAAACCTAGAGACTCGTAGTAGCATGCTTCGCACTCCGGGTGTTCTATCGCAAACAAACAATAACATGCATAAGCAACAAGCAAAGATGCACAAGCAAAACTCAAATAAGAGAGGTTGACCAGAAAGTTCAACTTAAGAACTCCGGTTAGCATAAAGAATCAAATCAAACAGAGCAACAAAACTCAAACGACGAAAGAAACAAGATCCGTTTACTAATCTGGACTTAGGTCAAATTTTACAGTAGCAAAAACTTGTGCAAGTTGGTTAAACAGAAAGAGGGTCTCGAGACGAAGATATAGGTGCTTGAATTGCCTGATTCTGACTAACGAGCGAAAAGAGAAACATAAATTAAGAACGGATCAGAAATCACGATCGAAAATAATCGCGGATAAATCCGATAAAAAGAAAACTGACGAACAGACTAACGAACGAGCGTTCGTTAACTGTAACTAACGGGCGAAAACCGTTCATTAAAATGACCGTAGGGACGAACGTCCACTAATTAGAAGAACCGAGAAAAACCGGCGAACCGATCAAAAAAACGAATTAGGGGTTTTCTAAAAAAAATGAACGGTTTAAAAAAACCGGCGGCTCGGAATCCGGCGCGGTACCTCCGGCGAGGCAGGGTTGGGCGGCGGGGCTCGGCGGCGGCTGCGGGCGGCAGGCGGCGGCTCGG
>NC_057812.1:114177019-114184179 GCF_018294505.1 Triticum aestivum
GGCGCGGCGCGGTAGGCGGCGGGGCTGCGGTGGCGGCTCGGGGTGTTGGAGATATGCCCTAGAGGCAATCATGTATGATGATATTTCCTATGTGTTTATGAATAAAGATAGTCCTTGGACATTATCAATGATGTGTATCAGCAAGTACGAGACTTGTTTGTGGGACTATGCATTGTATGATGACTGTCCTAAAAGGTCCCTAGTCGAAAGGGCTGTGTGGACGCGCAACCAACTAGACTGGCATATGACACGGTTGATGGCTTGGTCTCACTAGCCATGGAGCATTGGATGCTAACCAGATAATATGGACTTGGAAGGATCTGGTCGGATTCGACGTAGTCGGATCCGAGTCGAGATAAGGTCCGAGTCGGACAGACCCAACTATGAGACGCAACGATATGTCATCTGTGAGTCTCTAGTACTACATATGTTCTATGTCCTAAGACCTGAGCTGACGCATGTACTCGGGATGGTGACAGACTTGCTTTGGGCCGACCAAACGCTACTCCGTGACTGGGTAGTTACAAAGGATAAACAACTAGATTGTCGGATCCCACACATAGCAATACATGTCACACGTACGCATAACATGCAATTATGTGCTGTACAACATGGCATCACAACATAATGCAAACTCATATAGATAAAGGCTCAGAAGAGCCACATAGCATTAAATACAAACAGGGGTCACATGACCCATCATTCAGAGCATACAAGCAACGGAAGCATTACATGTCTGAGTACAGACAACTACAAAAGAAAAGGCTGAGAAGCCTGACTATCTACAAGTCCCTCCCAAGGGTACAAGATCATAGCTGAGGTAACAAGCTACTCGTCGAAGTCCAAGCGGTACTACTAGTGAGACAGAAGTCTCCGCTGCAAAAACATAAATAAAGCAACGTGAGTACAAAGGTACTCAGCAAGACTTACATCAGATCCTATCATACATGCATTAGTATCAAGAAGGTAATGTGGGGTTTAGTTGCAGCAAGCCAGCTTTGACTAAGTGGCTATCCTATTCTACGACAACGAGAAACTTCTTTGAGGTGAGGCAGTGCACACGAGTCCAGTAATCACCACATCAATACACTACTATGGATTCATCCCCGTATCCTTACGAGAAGGCCATCCATAGCACTCACACTTGTCTTGAGCATTTTAGAGTATCCACTTTAAGTTATCTATGTACCACATAAGCATCCAAGAAGTCCATAACCGAGTACATGGCTATTCGAATAGATCATGATAACCCTACAGGGGTGTACTTCTTCACACACGCTCTCAGCACTTATCACCATGTACACGTCATGTATCTCGGCAACCTTCAAGCGGAAGCCTGGCGAGGGTGTCGGCCACAACCTAACTAACCACACAAGACTCTAGTCCAGGTTTATCGCCTATTCTGGTTCCATCCGCTAGGAGATCCGGCCGGGGTTTCGCTCATGGCCCCAAACGATGTGTACAGGGTTCCTGATCCCACCATCCGGGTGCCACTCGGTACACCGGGCCACGTGTGCCTAGTCTGTCCCAAGTCCACCCTGCCGGGTGCCACTCGGTAGAAAAATAGCACTACCTACAAACACCAGAAACTATTTGCAACTCCTGGACAGAGATCAAGGCGGTTAATAAGTCGAGAGAGCTTGGAGCGCCCGGAGCCCAATGTGTGGTAGTAGCTAGTCATTGGACAACTTACACAGAACTCAGTTCTTAAGGACGGTCCCAATGAGCCAACCCACCATGTACTCCTACATGGCCTCTCACCGCTACCTTTACCAAATCGCGTTCACACGCTTAACTCTCAGCACCAGAACATATCGTAACACTCCAATTCATTCCCGATGAATCAGACCTGACAAACTCTAAGCAATAGCAGGCAAAGCATGGTAGGAACACAACATGGCTCAATCAACTCCTACACATGCTAGTGGGTTTCAACTATTTACTATGGTAATGACAGGTCATGCAGAGGAGTGGGTTCAACTATCGCAGCATAAAGTAGCAGTTGAATCATTGTTGTCCTAATGTAATAAATGAGAGTAGGAGCGAGAGAGTAGGATTTTATCGAAATGAACACGGGGTTTTGCTTGCCTGGTAGATCAACAGGGGGGCACTGCTCCTCAGACAGGTACTCTGGATCGGTCTCCGGAGCAAGACCTATCAAGAAGGAATGGTGTCATAAATCAAACACAAGCATATGCAACAATATGATGCATGAACATGGCATGAGTATGTGATGTTGTTTGAGTTAATGCATCTAGCATTTATTTAGTTGAGGTCCATTTGAACCAAGGGTTCAAATGCAACTCCAAATTAAGCTCTTAAATATGTCATTTATAAGTTTTCATATATACATCATGTATAGGTTGGTTTGTCATGCATGAAAATGATACAGATGGATATATTGAATTTTCTGATCATTTTCCATATATAAATTATTTCAATCTGAGCTACGGTTGAATTTCTATGAATTTTTGAAGTTTTGGCTAATTTCTGGAATTTCCTGTTTTAGAATAATTCCAGAAATCATTTATTGCGTCAGCTTGAGGTCAACACTGCGTTAGCAGTCAACCCAGGTCAAACCTGACGTGTGGGGGCTACACGTCAGTGTCATAGTTAGTTTAACAGAGGGGTTATTTCTAATCTAATTTAGAATAGTGGCACTGGGGCCCAGTGTCAGTGTCTCTAGGGGGGTAGTTAGTGCCTAACTAAGATGCCACGTCAGCCCGCCGGAGTTATGGCCGGCGGCGACCAATAGCGCGGCGGCGACTCACCGGACTTGCGCTAAGAGCGGCGTCTGGACGCGTGAAGACCACCGGGGCGTAGCCCGTCGTCGTCCGCATCCAGGGGGGCTGGTGGGAGGCTGCGGGGGCGCCGGAGCTCGCCGGAGCGGGGCTCGAGGCGACGTCCGGAGTTCGGCTCTGAGCGAAAACGGGCTGCGGGGCACGGGGAGGCCACCTGAGGGGCTCTGCGGCACCCTCGTGGCACCAGGAGCACGATGGGGTGCTCGGTTTGGGTGGAGGCGGGCCAAGACAACGACGGCGACATGGACGGCAGCGAAGCGCTACGGCCATGGCGGGGGAACGATGCTACGGCACACGAGCGACTAAGCGGAGAGGGGGGAACGATGGCGGGGCTCACCGTGGATCCGGTGGAGGCGTCAGAGAGCTCGGGGGAGGTCCAACAGCGACGAATTTGACGGTGGCGATCTGCGACATCGACGAGGAAGAGGACGTCGAGGGCAGCTCTGCAGGGCGCCCCGGCTTGCATGAGTCGTCAGAGAGGTCGAGGAGGACAACGCGGAGCTAACGGGCTTGTCGAAGGGGCGAGGCAGCGACGGTGGCTGCGGCAACGGCGAACGGCGGCGACGAACGGCGCTCGGGCGCGGTGAGAGAGAGAGCGAGGGAGAGGAGGGGATGAGCATGGGGAAGAGTAGGAGAGGGTCGAGGGGAGTGCATGTCGCCCTCGGGTGCCTCCAACAGCGAGCAGGTAAGTAGGAGGTGGCCGGCGTGTGCTCGCGCGCGGCGGCCGCGCGCGCTATCCTTTTGTCAAAGGAGGAAGAAGACCGGGGAGCCCCTGGTGGGCCGGGCCACTTCTGCCAGGTAAGGCCCAGGTGAGGTACACAGGTAAGTTTCTCCCTTTTTTCTATTTTGTTTCTGTTTTCTATTTTCTGTCATTTGTTTTGACTTAGTAATAATACTAAACCATTTTATTTAATTCTGTCAAATTTTGCAGGGACCTAAGGAATTAATCCAAAGCCCCTCACCAAAATTCAAAATTTTTGGACATATATTATATATATAGCAAATATATATCCAAAGCAAATAATTACTGGATTAATTCCAAATGCCCAAAATAAATACTTATGAGCTCTTAAAAATATTGATTTGATTTTTATCTCTGTCCAATATTTTCAAAGAGCAACAGGAGCATTTTCTTGGACCCTTTTGGAGCAATTTTTACTTGGATCATTTTCAGAAATGATTCTGAGGGTTTCACAAATCCCCATTTTAAATTTAAATGGAATTTAAACATGATGCAAACATGAAGGCTAGCCTAGGTCATACCAGAACTAGGGATGTGACAGTTGTTGCCTTGCTTCTGAACTAACAACTGCATCAGGGTATTCTGCTGCTGGATCAACTGAGTGAGCTCCGGCAAAAAAGCAAAACTGGTGTCACTTCTCGGAGGCATCTGATGGGTTTAGAGGGGAGAGATCAGAATAGAATGAGGTCTAATGAGAAAGCACTACCCATATGCACATGAGACAAACACAATCATTTCAGTCAAGCAATCAAGCAAGGGCATACAAGCGGTCTAGAACTATCGCAAAAGTGATCAACTACTACTAAATACATGGGGAATGCTAATAATATATGGTGGTCATCTAGAAATTTTGATCGGTGGAAGAATCCATAATGTCTGCTCCAGCTTCGTCTTCAAAGTCATCCTCACTAGGATTGGAATCGGTGTCATCTATGATGATGTAGTCCTCGGGGCGAATCTCCTTGGGTTCTTTGTCTTCTTCTACTGGTGTGGGGTCTCCCATGAATACTCCGATCTTCTTAACTAGGTCGTCATTCTTCTCCAGTAGTGTCTTGATTTCCTCCTCATATCCATCGCATGTAAACTTGAGTTCTTCCTCCAGCTCGATGATCCTAGTCTTCTCCTTCTTCAAGTCCATCATGTCCGCGCACATCTGGTTCTCCTGACGTCGAATGTGCTGGTTTAGCTCCTGGATGAAAGCTGCAATGGATCTATCCTTCTTAGTGCTGATTACTTCCCATTGCTCGTCTCGGCGCCTACATATTTGGTAGATAGTGTCCTTGAGATCCTTGTGATACACTTCTCCAATGCGTCCCATGGTGATGTGAGTTGCCATACTCTTTCCTAAACTCCAGGTTGGTGTGTCGAAGGAAAATTCTATGGGTTTAGAGGTTGGCGAGAATGTCCTTCCTGGAACTTGTACTTGAATCATCTAGCGCTCTTCTTCTGGTAGGGTGGCGTTGTACGTCCCGGTGAAGCTTGGTATTCCAATGTTCAAGTACCTAGTGACTTCCTTCAAGTGACGTCCAAAAGGTGTGTCTTCATCCGGTTGTGTAAACTTGTTCTTTATCTCCGTCATCCTAAAGAGTAGAAAATGGAGAGGAGTCAGAAATGAGAAGAGAAGAGTGACCTATGGTTTAATCTTAATGGTCGTGTCCTACACTCAGCGTATGCTCTGATATCATCTTGTAGCGACCCGACCTCAGATGGTCAAGTGTCTGTGCTTCAGTGTCATCCCTGGATCGGTAATTCTAACACACACAATACTCGAGGATGTATAACAGAGTAGCAATCACACACTTATTACATCAAAAAGTCTCAAGAGAGAACTTATTTCAACAATATGGCTTAAGGCCATCTAATGCGATAACATCGGAAGGCTTGGAAGATAAAGTGAGTCCATCAACTCCAACGACATAACTGAGCTGCACGTCAACGACCTAACGAACCTTACTCCTCGTCTGAAAAGTCTGCAACATAATACGTTGCAGCCCGAAAACGGGTCAGCACATGGAATATGCTGGCAAAGTAACACAGTAGGGCAAGAACAAAATAACTATCACTACATGCATATTTGGCTGGTGGAAAGCTCTATGTTTATAGTTTTGTGAAAAGCCAAATTTTCCCTACAACAAAGGAATATATTTTAATTTAACTATCATGGTGGTTGAACAATATTGAGAAGGTAACCCCAACTCAATCCTAAATTAAAGTAGTTAACAACCCAACAATATTAATTAAAAGTGATGAGATACATGTGATAACCCAAGTACTAGATACTCAAATTTGTCCATAACCGGGGACACGGCTAACCATGATTTGATTATACACTCTGCAGACGTTTGCGCACTTTACCCCACAAGACCCGATCGCCTATGTTGGATTTCTCGCACTACATGGTGTTTGAGAAACGGATGACCGAGACACAATCTTTCAGAAACATTAACTCTTTACTCCGGGTAGATCATACCAAACCTACAAAACCCACTACCTGCTGATCTACCTCTTCAAGAGCTTCACGTAACTTACTCAACTATGCTAGAGCCCATAATATCTTGTGGCTGCACACGGAAGTTTCTAGCATGAATCATCCCAGTTCCCTTTGAGCCTGGGTGGCGGTCCATAGGAAGATCACACGGGTACCCCGGGATTTCAAAAAAAAACAGACAACACTGGGTTCCCCAGGTGCCTCAATCCACCCAGATGTTAATTTAAGTTGCCACCTTAAGTTGAACCATTAATTAACAACTCACATCTGTCATGGATTTCACTCAAACCCAAACCACGTCTACGAGCATAGCATAGCATAGCAATATAAGCAATGCGTAGAAATAACTCCCAAGGGTTTGATAGTAACATGGCAATAGGTTCTACCTCAACAACTACTTTCCAACCCACAAGTTAATGACATCCTAATCATGCAATGTTTGAGGATTGGAACTAATGCATAAAAACTGGATATGAAAAGAGTATGATCAATGTGTTACTTGCCTTGCTGACGATCCGCGAAACCTAGAGACTCGTAGTAACACGCTTCGCACTCCGGGTGTTCTATCGCAAACAAACAATAACATACATAAGCAACAAGCAAAGATGCACAAGCAAAACTCAAATAAGAGAGGTTGACCAGAAAGTTCAACTTAAGAACTCCGGTTAGCAAAAAGAATCAAATCAAACAGAGCAACGAAACTCAAACGACGAAAGAAACAAGATCCTTTACTAATCTGGACTTAGGTCAAATTTTACAGTAGCAAAAACTTGTGCAAGTTGGTTAAAGAGAAAGAGGGTCTCGAGACGAAGATATAGGCGCTTGAATTGCCTGATTCTGACTAACGAGCAAAAAGATAAACATAAATTAAGAACGGATCAGAAATCACGATCGAAAATAATCGCGGATAAATCCGATAAAAAGAAAACTGACGAACAGACTAACGAACGAGCGTTCGTTAACTGTAACTAACGGGCGAAAACCATTCGTTAAAATGACCGTAGGGACAAACGTCCACTAATTAGAAGAACCGAGAAAAACCGGCGATCCGATCAAAAAAACGAATTAGGGGTTTTCTAAAAAAACGAACGGTTTAAAAAAACTGGCGGCTCGGAATCCGGCGCGGTAC
>NC_057812.1:114184933-114186430 GCF_018294505.1 Triticum aestivum
AGGCGGCGGCTGCGGGCGGCGGCTCGGGCGGCGCGGCGCGGTAGGCGGCGGGGCTGTGGTGGCGGCTCGGGGTGTTGGAGATATGCCCTAGAGGCAATCATGTATGATGATATTTCCTATGTGTTTATGAATAAAGATAGTCCTTGGACATTATCAATGATGTGTATCAGCAAGTACGAGACTTGTTTGTGGGACTATGCATTGTATGATGACTGTCCTAAAAGGTCCCTAGTCGAAAGGGCTGTGTGGACGCGCAGCCAACTAGACTGGCATATGACACGGTCGATGGCTTGGTCTCACTAGCCATGGAGCATTGGATGCTAACCAGATAATATGGACTTGGAAGGATCTGGTCGGATTCGACGTAGTCGGATCCGAGTCGAGATAAGGTCCGAGTCGGACAGACCCAACTATGAGACACAGCGATATGTCATCTGTGAGTCTCTAGTACTACATATGTTCTATGTCCTAAGACCTGAGCAGACGCATGTACTCGGGATGGTGACAGACTTGCTTTGGGCCGACCAAACGCTACTCCGTGACTGGGTAGTTACAAAGGTAAGTTTCATACTTGTCCAGACCCATGCTGCGAGACATGGTCGAGCAAGATGGGATTTGCCCCTCCGACCAGGAGAGATATACTCTGGGCCCCTCGTGTAATCCGACCAGGATAAGGATGGCCATGCGACAAGGATTATGAGATAATCCAGATAGTGGTCGGCATCACTGGAACGAGAAAGAGGTTAGGCTAGCACAAGGATGATAGACTCGCCTTGAGGTCGACAACATATATCGTGTGGCAAAAGGAATGGAAGTATGATGTACAGGTTCGCTAACCAGCTTCATAGTCTGCTTGGTGTTCGGCATGCCTTGCTAGAGGGCGCTACCAACCGTGCAGTTCGGAGGTGATCCAAACTGCGACCAAGCCGACTTGAACCTAAGGGGTCACGCGCTTAAGGGAAGGAACCTACGAGGTCGCATCTGAGGACACTGGTCGGATGTGATCCAAACTGTATTCGGATTGTGGCCGAGTAGACTTATGGGCTTTAGGGTCCGTGCGAGGCCCAAGTGTTGAGCCCGCGACGGACGCCTATATATAGTGGAGGTGCCGCACACTCATGGGATTGATCGCTTCGGCGCTGTCACTAGGGTTTGCATGTGTTGCGAATAAACACCTCCACTCGCCGCCGGTTGTGTGATCGGACCTAGCAGTCCGCCGCACGACGTTCCTCCTGCACGCGCGGATACCGTTAGAGGCAGTGCACTTGCGCCGCTCCGGCGAACCTGTACGTGGGAACCGACCACCAGTTGCACGAGGGAGATCGGACGAGGAGGAGACGATCCACGCGGACGCGCTGCCCCAACTCTTCTTCCGCTGCACGACACTGTGCGTCTAGTGGTAACGAACTGTGATCCATCTCCCGTAGCATGTTCTTGGTTGTTCTGCGCGTAGGAAATTTTAATTTGCAGTCGACGCACCCTACCGTAGATCCCAAC
>NC_057812.1:114186787-114207726 GCF_018294505.1 Triticum aestivum
CGGCAGGAGTCCGGCTCGGACTCCTCGTCCGAGTCGGCGGCGGCGGCGGCACACGCGCGCGAGGAAGGCAGCACCGGCGACTTGGGCCGGCGGCCCGGTTGGGTTTCGGCCCAGCCGGCTGGAGAGATTTTTTTAAAACAATTTCGCCGACAGAAATAAAATCCTAAAAAATAAAATAAAAATCTAAAAATTCCAAAACAAATTTTCACCGTCTAAATAAAATATTTAGAACAAGATGAACATTTTCTTGGCCCTAAAATGCAATTTTAAAAAACGTGCAATTTTCCTAATTGCAAATAAAATCCAAACAAAATCAAATAAATGATTTTGATATTTTTCCTCCAATATTTCAATTATTTTGGAGAAGTTATTTTATCTCCTCTCATTTATTTTAACATGAAATATTTTTCGGAGAGAAAAAATATTAAAATCAAAAATCCTCGTTTCATTATTTGATAAAAATCAAATATGAAAACCAAGAAATCCCCAACTCTCTCCGAGGGTCCTTGAGTTGCTTAGGATTTTGAGGATCACGGAACGAAAATGCAATAAAATATGATATGCATGAATGACCTAGCATAACATTCCAAATTGAAATATTGGGATGTTACACATGGCCGTGACTCTCACGAAAGCACAACCGTGCCTCTCGCGGAAGCAAAATCATGCCTCTCGTGGAAGAAAGAAAAAACAGAAAACGCATTTTTTTTGTTTCCAAGAGGCACGGCCATGACTCTGATGAAAGCAAAACCATGACTCTCGTGAAATAGAAAAAAAGAAAACACGTTTTTTCATGTAGAATTTTTTTTCATTTTTTTATCCAAAAGCTAAGGAAGACCGGTGAAAAACCGAAACGCCGGAAAAGCCCAAAAAGAACAGTTTAAAAAGCCGAAAACGTGTGCAGAAAAATAAAAAAAATCCAGATGAAGCACCCAGAGCGCGACACATGGCGGGCGGGTGAGAGCGCGCCAAATGGCGCCGATCGTTGGGAGGCTCCGGAAGGTGCACTCGTCTACTAGTTGCTCCCGACCATATTGGACGACGACCCATTCTTATCTCTGAAATTGCTCTTAGACTTTGCCACTAGTTTGGCCCATTAACAACACATGGCCTAAGAAGAAGTCTATTGGCCCGTGCTTCGCTTTGTTTAACACTGCCACTGCGTGGAGCTGCTAGGTGGTATGTTTTGGTTGTGATTCGACCTCCTAAAATTTAACTCCGTCTCTCAACCCATGAGAAATATGAGTCCGGTGGATGCAGAGGCTGCCGACAGTGGGAGGCTAGAGAGGAGCGAGACCGGAGACCGAGAGAGAGTAAAGAGGAAGACATTTTAGGTTTATATGTCTGTAAGTGGTGTTTGGGGTCCATGTATATGTACATGTATGTACTGGCTTGTTACAACAAATACAAAAAGACACCTCATTTGTATTGCAACAAAACTAAGAAGTCAAAGCAGGTGGGAGCGGTGGATACAAATACGGTGCACGCTAGCTACTCCTTTGTCCGCCATGCATTCCCGGAGCAAGCCATGTGGGATATCGGTCGTACGTGTCGTCACCCATCATCCATGCATGCACTGCACCTACCCGCTGTTCCCTGTAGGCTAGCTGTAGCCAAAGCGGAGCTTTGCTGCAAGCTCAAGCATGAACGTTAAGATTGACATTTTCCATTTTTTGCGGGGAAGAAAACGGCGGATCGACCTGATCGCCTCGCCTGGCATGGCACATGCTGGTTTGCCCTCTTCCCACACGACAACCCTCCCCGCCCCCTCATGGCCCTGTCCTGACCCGCCGTGATGGGGATGGCTCTAGCTCGCTCCTTGTCCGTTATAATCCACCGATCCACGAAGATACAAACAACCACGCAAGCAACCACGGCCACCTTAGCTGCAACCCGAGAGTCTTCATGGCGAGCCAAGCTTTCGTGTACCTCGCGCTACTGCTGCTCCTCTGCAGCGCCAGCCAAGGTAACAATTGTTTACACGAAGCATGTTCTTGGTACGAGCTATAGGTAGGTGTGTGGTGTGACAACGATATGTGCGTGGATACAGGCGACGAGCTGGGAGCAGATGCGGCGGGCCGGACGCCGTGCCGGGCGGCGGACCTGGTGGTGAGGCAGTCGGCGACGGGGCGGGTCGTGGAGGGGAAGCCGGAGTACGCGGTGGAGGTGACCAACCGCTGCCGGTGCGCGCAGTCCAGGGTGTTGCTCCGCTGCTACGGCCTTAGCAGCGTCGAGGCCGTGGACCCGCGGGCGATCCGGCCGGTCGACGGCGAGCGCTGCCTGCTCCGGGGCGGCCGGCGGATCCCGAGCGGCGCGCCGGTGCGGTTCAAGTACGCCTGGATGACGCCGTTCGACTTCCCACTGGTCAGCTCACAGGTGCACTGCTAGGTAGTACTACTAGCTGCGTGTGCCTGATCAGCCGATGGTACTCATGTAAGAGACATTTTACAGTGCACAAGTGCAGTAGTGCGATTGCGCGCTCCGCCGCGCCGGATGCTATCCCGTTTGATATTAGCTAGGCTGATTTGGTGCGGTTTCTCTCTATTGTAACACGAATGTGAGTGTTAGTTACACCTTTTGTAAAGAAATATAAAAGCGTTTAGATCACTACTTTAATGACCTAAAAGCTTTTATATTTCTTTACGAGGAGTACAAATTATTACAGCAAAAACGTTCGCAAATGAATTAACTACCTGACGTTAAACAACGAAAGAAATTGCCTATGAATCAGTTGCATTCAGCGTTGCACTGTTCTCCTTCTTCCTCCTCCCGCCCTCCAACCCAGGCATAACGGCTTGCCACCAGCACCCGCGGCCTTGCCTCGTTGCCACGCCCTTGCCCTAGCCGCCTCCTCCATCATGATGCCATCTCCCTAGCTATCGCTCAACCGGTCAACCCTTTTCCTCTCCTTCGCTGAGGACACCTTAGCCAGACACGGTGTCTCCATCTCATGCTTGGAGCTCGATTTCCAGTTGTCTACGTATGCACCTATGGTGGAATTGGCTATAAAATCTGAAAGGTTTCAGGCGTCTGAGCGTTAGAAAAATTAAACAATCACAGATAAATAAACAACATTTGTATTCGTGTCAAATCGATCTATCCGATCCAATCTCCTCTAGCATGAATGAGATGTTGAGAACAAAATAACAAGGAAAAAATAAGGATTGCAATAGCCAGCCGCCGTTCCATAACCAGGATGGCATTTGCGAATGGCATGGCTGGCAGTTTTAGTGTTTGGGGAATGGCATTTTTGGTGCATTTTTATTCAAAAATGGTTACCGTCAGATCTTTATCATGTGGCTATGAGGGGGTTCGCTGGGGTTTTCCTCCTGGGGAACGGTTGCCAGATAACATTAGGGAAAATTAAAAGGAAGAGTTGAACTCAAGATATCTTCTTTCCCAACTTAAGTCACAACGCATTATTACTATCTGTCCATTCGCAGAAACAACTAGTACTATATGGTGGCATCTATCTAATGTTTGATAGACAAATTATATTATAAAACACAATACAAATTATTCATGTGCAAAAATAAGTGGGCATTCAGCTGGAGTAGTGGTATTGGAGTCTCTCTTTATGATCTAGTCCTGACGGCCTCACGTCTATATAAGTTCACAGAAGCTCATCCTCAAGACCACATAGCATTCAACACATCCATCAACACCACATGGTAATATATGATTTTCGGAGATTTTATGGAGACCTACTTGCTCAATACTAGGAAAGAAACCAAAGGAGAATAAGTCATATGTAATGATAGTCTTCACTAATCTACGAGGAGATGAAGTTAATTTAGCAATGTCAATGAGGCCAATAAAGCACTGTCATGTGCAAGCAGCAAGGATAGGATGGGGAGGCATTGGGAAAAAAATGTGCACCAGAAAACAACACCCAAGAATGCGACTCCTGCATCGCCAGTGCATTATATGTGATGAGCTTTTCTAGGTTGTGCCAAGTTTCATGTGCTCTGGAGACGTGTGTGGCTCGGCTGCAAGGACAGTACACCGCATTGTGTTGTCCAGACCCGCGAAGCATCAAGCTAATAAGAAGATTTAACTAAAGAAACACATTGTGGATCAACCGGACCATGGGAAATGACTCCAATCTGTGGCGCGTCTTTGGCCACGTCAATTTCTTGGAACATGTTTTTGGACCCCACATAGTGTCTTCACCTCATTATTTGGACACATCTTACGTTGCTCCCCTTCTTCTTCGTCCACACAAATTAGAGCGCCTCACCTTACAGGATCATTTTTCTGTCTCGCCTTACTCCACCCTTGCCTCCCGACCGAGACAAACACCAAAAGTCGGCGGGTGTCGCTGCACGTGCAAGGTTTTGCTACCATTCCCCGTAACCCCGGGAATCACCTATTATTGCAGCCAATGCCCACCACTACACAGGTTGCCGCTCACTGCAGCAAGACCGGCAACCTCTTGCCACCCATGCTGCAAGCTCAACTGAGTTGTTGCAATGGGTGACGACGGTGGTTCAAAGGATCGCCATGGTGTTGCAAGGGAACGACACTGATGCTACAAGGCCAACGATTGCTATAAGTGCTGACCGAGATTGCCTAGATGATTTATGGTGCTGCTTGGATGATGGTCGGGTGCTGGTGTGGGGGATGTGTGTGCAGAGCTCCGGTAACACGTGTGGGTGCTAGTTGTTGCGATGACCGCCGAGTGCGAATCCAATCGTTTGTGTGAGCCAATCGAATGGAGCATCTCTCCCGGCAGATGTATACCATCCCCTCAATTGACCGATCACAAAAAACATCATGGATAACGGCAGTATACCACTTTGTGGCAACCAACGCGGCTGTGAGGACTAGGCGATTGGCTGTTAGACAAAGGAATGCGATGGGCCAAGATTCGAGCACCGCACACAACAGTTCGATTTCGTGCTAGTGTCGAGTTGCTGATGGAAATCAAGAGATAGCACAGCCTAAGTACAATCCCAATCTTTAAAATTGAAGGCATTTAAGATCATTTAGACTAAAAAGAGACAATAACAAATTATGAGTGCTTGATTGGGATTTACACGTGTGATTATCTAGATTGCTAGATTTGATGAGCTATTCTTTCTCAATCATACTTTTGACCATAAATGGTATTATTTTCACCATGCAATTTTTTTAATCTGTGCTCCATCACTAGATTACAACATTATTTTCATATTGTCATATGCAATGCGCACAACCTACGTAGGAAGTAGGGACTGTGACAAATTTCGAATAGGTGACGGTAGATTCTCCGGGGATGAGGGTTTCCAAGTAGCATGGATGCATGTCCATGCTAACTTACAACGACGGGAAATGAGCATCAAGTAGTTGAGATTTTCTTGGCATTTTAGTCATAAATACACAACTTTAGCATATACTCCCTCTATTCTATAATATATTCTCTGCACGGCGCGCGCGGGCACACACATATAAAGAAAAATGGTGCTATACTCTTAGGAGTATGTACTCCATGCTCTTTATCTCCCGTTCCTCTAAATCAAGCACATGGTTCTCCAAACCAGTGTTACTAAAAAGGTTCGCGTCGGTTATATATATAAAACAGTGACCATACAACTTAAGACATACAACCTGACCACACAACAGAAATACATGATACAACTGTGCCAAGAACAACCACACCACCCCAACCACTCCAAGCTAACAAAAAACATGCAATTAGAGTCCCGAGTTATCGGAGTACTCCACCGTGACGGAGACGCCACGAAGAGACAAAGCTGCGCCCGACGAGCTGTGGACTTCAAGACGACGCCTTCAGGAAGAAACTGACACTGGAGCACCACCACCACCGGATTCAAAAGGATCAAGGTTTTCACTCAGAGCAAACAGAAAAAGTAGAGAACCGTAATGAGCCTTCATGAAGGGGACAACGCGTGCAGACGCTGCAGCCGCCGGCCTGGACTAAGCCAGGCAGGAATCACTCCTCGGCATGTTCTCCACTTTGGAAACTACCCTTGGCCTCCGAGCATTGACTACCACGTGGCCTGCATGGCCATGGCTGCTAGCCCAAACCAGAGCCACGAGCCTTGTCCAAGAGCATCGTGGCTCCCACCACCAGGACCGCCGCGCCGACATCGGAGACCAACCCACAAACACCACCACGGCAATAGATGAAGGGTAGAATGCCTCTCCTTCCTACATCAAAATGAGCCCATTGCCGGGCCCAGTCCTAGTTGGCCTGAACCGGGCAGGGGCAGGTCAGCAACCATTGGCCGCGTAACAGCCATCCCACCGTCATCGGGCACCAGGGCCACCGACATGACCCATCTGGATCCTCCTGATCTCGGCGTTAACAATGCCAAGAGCCCCCTGCCTCCCTCCCCGGGTCACCCCTGCCACCATCAAAACACAATGGTGTCTCACGCGCTGAGCTCCAACACCAAGCCATAGGTCGTCACCGACCCCCACCTCCAGCAGAACTAGTAGAGGACGGGGAGTTCGACCACCCTGTTGGGCTACATGGTGTGAAACTATTGCCAATTAAAATTTAATCCTACGACACATATCACCTAGGAGCATACTTAGGAGATAGATCACGGAATTACCATTAGATGCGCAGTCCCTTGCAGCGAAAGAAGAGTCGGAGCAGTGGGTCCTTGGAGTCATCTTCGGTCTCCCACGAACAGTTGATCACCACTTCCTTCGAATAGGCCCACCCATATTTCTTTTATTACCATTTTCCCTAATTTCCGTTCTAATGAATTCTAAATTCTTTTAATCTAAAAATAGATTTGAAATGGCATGTTTATGTGGCCCATGGCCTCAAGGGCAGCAATAGCTAGGTTAAATAGGAGGGTCGACCCATAGTCTCCTTGTCTCACCCACCTGAGATGAAGTAAAGTAGGGACCACAAACATTTGTAAAGGAATTATGGATGTGATGTGATATTTTTGGTGGGGTGACGAGGACAACCAAAAGAGGATGCATTGGATGGCTTGGTCGAAAATGTGTGTTCCAAAGAATCAAGGAGGGATGAGTTTTGGCGATATTCCCTGTTTCAATTTAGTGATGTTGGCAAAGCAGGGCTGGCGCCTTCTTCAGAACCCTGAATCTCTATGTGCCACTGTTTTGAGACCGAAATATTTTCCTGATGGCGATTTACGGAACTCAAAGTAAGAAACAAGATCTTCTTTCACCTGGCAAAGTATTATGGTGGGTGTCAATTCTCTGAAGCATGGTTATATATGTTGAGTAGGGAATGTACATAATATTAATATTTGGAGTGATGCATGGATTCGTAGTTGTGCTGATATGAATGTTAAGCTCATTAGTTGTGCTGATATGAACATTATTACCGTGAAAGGGGTTCAATTACTTTCTAAGGTGGCAGACTTTATTGATCCTGATTCTAATAGTTGAGATGAAGACATGGTAAAACATTCTTTGTCGCCAGTCGATGCAAAACGGGTCCTCGTATTCCTCCTCCTCAACATGATATGTCAGATTTTGTCATTTGAAGCTTCACTAAGAACGAGGTTTTTTCTGTTCAGTAAACTTACTTCGTGGAATGAAATCAGTAATATGGAAACAAACTACAACGCACCAATCATATGGGATGATCCACACTTAATATTATTTGGTGTAATATTTGAAGATAAAGGTTAATTTTTTTATTTGGCGTACGTTACATGGTACCCTCCCATGCTGTGTTACGCTTGCTAATGTACATATGGAAGTGTCACCCCTTTGCCCCTCTTGCTCTGCCGATCTAGAAGATACAAAGAACTTGTTGTTCTTATGCAATACATCCAGGGATGCTTGGAGAAGGCTAGGGATGGAAGGAATTATTAGTAGAGCCTGTGAAGTTGACCGCGCTGGTGAGGCGGTGTTGGAATTCTTTCTTCAATTGCTAGATCGGGACCTATCCAATCTGGTTCTTCTGAATGCTCAGGAGATGATCACCATTACTGCCTGGTATTTGTGGTGGGTAAGGCGTAGATTGGTTCATGAATGAGTAGTTCAAGATGCTTATCAGGTTACTATGGGGATTCATGCTATTACTGCAAACTGTTTTACATCTTCCTCTCAAAATGCTACCATGAGAAAAGAGGGGTGGATCCGCCCCCTGTGGAATTTGTCAAGCTTATCGCCCATGCTTCTTTTGATCAAGACTGGCTTAGGGGTACGACAGGGGCCATTTTTAGGGATGATAAGGAAACTACATTGCTGGCGGCAATTGGAAAATTGACCGGAGTGCGGATGTTCTGATGGAGGAAGCTTTGGCACTCACATTCGGTCTTTCCCTTGCACAAATGTAGGATTCAACCGACTCATTATTAATTCTGACAATCTCGAGGTCATTGACACTATGAAGACGAGTGGTCATTCATCGAGGGCGGCGGCGGCGGTTTTCGACGACTATTATCATTCTGTTGGTGATTTTCTTTTTGTAGCTTTGAACATTATAATAGGGAAGCAAATAAAGTTGCTAGCTTGCTAGGCTGGCTAGATTTTCTTTGACGTATGATTGGTTTGAGGAGCGTCCAATTGAACTTATAGCCTTTCTCATAAACGATGTAACTGTTATTTCAAATGAATAAAGTTGTGTGTATTTTTTAGAAAAAAGGTAAAGTAGGGACCATTATCCCTGTTCACGCTGATAGTTGTGTGACCAATTGTGAGCCACTACATGTCCCGTACGTTCCTCTGCTGAGTTTTCAAAGGACCAATTCAGGCAGTCATTGCATTTTCTTTTGAAAGTCTAGTTTAGGAAATATCCACCCTTGGTGTCCGAGTTTAAGTTCGTTGATATAACCCCATAAAGTACAAGAGCCTCATAAAATAATGGAAATGTTAACGCCCACACGTGTGGGCGTTTGCATCTCGCCCACACGCGTGGATCCGCGTCCGTTCGTGAGCGCACGAATCTTGGCATGTTTCTAGTTCCACGTAGGACTGGCCTGGTGTGTGGGCGTTCAGCCGGTCGCCCACACGGCCGTTTCACCACACAGGAGGGGCTGGTGTGTGGGCGTTCAGCAGTTCGCCCACACGCCATTTTGCACGCACACACAATGACTAGTGTGTGGGCATTTGCCATCTCGCCCGCACGCCCGTCTCCTCTCCCACACCCAAGCTGCTAGTTGCCATGTGTTTTACAGTGCACATGGCAACTGCCCTTAGTGTGCTTTATACGCAGGTGGCAACTCTCTTTTTTTACCCGAGTTTGCCATGTGTTTTGCAGGGTACACGACAACTGCCTAGTGTGCACGTAAGTAGATGGCAACTCTCTTTTACCGAGTTGCCATATGTTTCTGCATGGTACATGGCAACTGCCCTAACGTGCATGTACATGGCAACTGCCCTAATGTGCACGTAAGCATATGGCAATTCTTCCTTTTTTACATGGCAACTGCCCTAGTATGCTTGTGAGCACATGGCAACTCTCTCAACTGCCTAGTGTTAATATGTGACAAGTCCTAAAGTTATGAAATCATGGCAACTACATTAGATCAGACCATACATGGCAACTGCAGTTGAGCAACCATGATAACTGCAGTTGTCCGACATGGCAACTGTAGTTCAGCGACATGGCAACTGCAATTAAACGAACATGGACAAGGGTCTGGACCATGGCAACTGCGGGCGCGCGGTGACCGTCACGCGTGGCGTGCGGGATCAGGAGGTACGAGGCCTGACATACGGACGTGTGGGCGTTATCAACTTCGCCCACACACACGCGTGTGAGAGGGATCGGGAGGGAAAAAAGAGGTGTATGGGCGCTAGTTGTTTTGCCCACACGTAGGTGTGTGGGCTGTTCCTCTTATACACCACACAAAATGTGTGGGCGGACTCCCTAACGCCCACACGTGTGGCACTTATCGGCGTCCTAAAATAATCCGCGTCTCGTATCTAGGTATTGTCCCTACAAGAAGTCTTTGAACATGTAGAAGACTACTGATTTGGCTGAACCCAAAAGTGATTTGAGAATACCGATGGCAAACCAGATACAATTACAACACATGTATGTGCAATTCATAATCTAAAATATCTCAAGATAGATGGACATGAAAAAGAAAGACTAGATGTGTAGTTGTGTTCACTTATAAATCAGTTACCTAGATGAAAGGAAACAAATGATGGTCAATACATTACAAAAAAATACACTTCCGTGATGATACTTGTTTGTCACAGTAGGTCACGTTTCTTGTCATGCATGTACATCCATGACAAATTTATAACAAAATCAAGATAGTCATACCTGTGCTGTCGTAAAAGTGTTTCATGACATTACCAAAATTATCATCACGGAAGTGTGCACTTTCATGACGATAAATCGCGCGTCACAGAAGTGCTTTCGTCAAGGGTGACCGACACGTGACATCCACCGTAACGAAATGCCATTAAGCTATCGGGTCGGGTTTTGGATCCGATAACCTGTTAACAGCCCCGACCAATGGGGATTTTCCACGTGTAAAATCATCATTGGCTGGAGGAAACACGTGTCGGCTCATCGTTGGGACAGATGTCATCCACTCATTGAACAGAAGACGCCTATGATACGTCGACACGTGGCACGGCCCAACAGAGGCCCATTCATGTGAAAAGGCTGGCTCGTTTGACTTGGTCAAAAGGTGGCGGGCCGGCCCATGAAAAGCCTGTTAATGGCCTGTTCGCATATAGCCCATTTACAGCCCGCTAACCCAAGGCTCGTTACGACCTATCCGAATTAGGCCCAGTAGCGTCATCTGGGCCATCCAATATGATTCCAGCCCGTTTTCACTTCTGGCCCATGTATGGCCCATGACGTCTTTCGGCCCATATATGGCGCGTGCTTATCGGGAGGAGAGCCCTTTGACCTCCATCTGCCGTCCACCTCTCTCCCAAGGTCTCCATTAATGGCGCCCGAGCCTCTGTTTAATGGCGTGGCTATGTCACACTCGACTGAGATTTAAGAGAGAGAAAAGAAAATCTGAAAGCACGTATCTTGATGTAAGATCCGACGGACCTATATAGCATCTACTGCGAGTTATAGCAAGACTGATGAATATATAAGGACAATTAAATTTTTTTTGATCAAAGAAGGGCTTGCCCCTTTCGATTTTCATTACTGAAAACCACCACAATTCACAAGAAGTTCAGCACAACTCCATCCTAACACGAAGGACTAAAAGCTACCAGATTAAAATCGCAACATCCCAAGAGGCCAACAAAGGCCAAACATCCGCGCTAGAACCCAACATTTCACAACCGACGACACAATCCACATCCTAAACCGATTATTACATCAAAAGAAACCAGGAAACTAGTCTCCGTGGCGAGCGACGATGAGCTCTTTCGTGTCCTCAAGACGCTGCTTGAGAACATCCACGGATTCCTCCACCAGCCTTTGGCGCTCGTTGTGGAGCATGTCATTCTCGTCCATAAGTTTCTTCAACAAGGCACTGGTCTCCTCCTGCAAGTCTGCACTTCGGAGGATCTTCTCCCTAGCAGGTCGCGCTCGACTTGGAGCCTCTCATTGCCCTCCCTTAGTTGCCGGATGACGCTGGTAGCCTTTTCAAACGAGGCTATCATGTCGTGCTGCAACCTCGCCGAGCCGGAGATCTGATCCATCTGGCTATGGACGATCGCATGCATGCGCCTGTAACAGTCGTCGCCTGCCCGCGAGAAATTTTCCCAGGCCGCCGTGGCGTGGCGGGACACCTCTCCTGCATTCGTGGCGCGGCGGGACATCTCTGCTGCTTCCGCGGCACGGCCGGACCAGTCTGCTGCATCGACGGTGCGGCGGGACCTCCGTGCTGCTTCAGCGGCGTGGCGGGACCTTTGTGCTGCTACTTCCGCGCGGCGGGACATGTTGGCTGCTCTCGCAGCGAGGCGGGACATCTCTCGTGCTTCCGCTTCCATGCTCGCCTTTCCCTGGTGGCAATCTCTCGACCCAGAACTCACGCTGGCCATGGCAGACGCAAGGGAAGGATGCTGAATGACTTGTTTATTTTTATGGATGAGGAGTTGAGAAGGAATGTGCAGTCATCTTGGCATACTAGTATTTATAACCGAGTACTAATACGCTCCTAAGTGAGAAACCGTTTAGGTTGTGATCGGTGTGAACAGGTTTGCAATTCAATATAGCGTGTTGTAATTTGGAATGTGACGAGACACAAGCTCAAAATTTATTGACGGTTCTAGTTTCGAAGTGCGGCACTATTCCCGGATGGAGTACTTCTTTTTCTATTCCCTCCTTTCCGGTTTTATAGGGCTTATCTCAAAATTTTAGTTTTTCCATTTTATTAGGCTCAATTTGGTTGTCCCCAACACATGTTCAGATTTCAAGGTGCATTAAATCATTTCATGCAAGTATTAAGAGAAAATTGACCAATGCATGTACTTTATGCATGCATGCATTGCAATTAATGCATTAAACCTATCTCTCGGGACTTCTCGCACGCACCATCGTGCCACCCACAAAAACTTGTACTCTGAGTTTAGTAGTACGTTATACAGGAAGAGAAGAGGTGCACGCACGCACTCGTCCTCTCACACACGCATTTGTTTTTTCTCGAAAAGGAGGATGATGACCCCCGGCATCTACATCTGGGAGTCACACACGCAAATTATTGAAATATATTGAGTGCAGTGCTTTGATGTGTCGCGTCAACTCGTACATCAACGAGAAGTTTGATTATCCTCTCCCTCGCGGACTTAACTGCACCTGCCTTTGGCTGTATGATAGGTTGGCCACACACCTATAGGGCCCACCTGTCATACATGCAAAGGCAGGAGCGTCCCTCCCTCGCCCATGAGCATGGTGGCTGGCAAGACTAGGAGAAGCTTTCTGTCACACCCCTAGTTCTGGTATGACCTAGGCTAGCCTTCATGTGTGCATCATGTTTAAATTTCTTTTAAATTTGAAATGGGGATTTATGAAACCCTCAGAAGTTATTTCTGGAAATGACCCAAGTAAAAATTGCCCCAAAAGGGTCCAAGAAAATGCTTATGTTGCTCTCTGAAAATATTGGACAGAGATAAAAAATCAAATCAATATTTTTAAGAGCTCATAAGTCTTTATTTTGGGCATTTGGAATTAATCCAGTAATTATTTGATTTGGATATATATTTGCTATATATATAATATATGTCCAAAAATTCTGAATTTTGGTGAGGGGCTTTGGATTAATTCCTTATGTCCCTGCAAAATTTGACACAATTAAATAAAATGGTTTAGTATTATTACTAAGTCAAAACAAATGACAGAAAATAGAAAACAGAAACAAAATAGAAAAAGAGAGAAACTTACCTGTGCACCTCACCTGGCAGAAGTGGCCTGGCCCACTAGGGGCTCCCCGGTCTTCTTCCTCCTTTGACAGAAGGACAGCGCGTGCGTGACCGCCGCGCGCGAGCACACGCCGGCCACCTCCTGCTTCCCTGCTCGCCGCTGGAGGCACCCGAGGGCGACACGCACTCCCCTCGACCTTCTCCCACTTTACCCCATGCTCATCCCCTCCTCTCCCTCGCTCTCTCACCGCGCCCGAGCGCTGTTCGTCGCCGCCGTTCGCTGTTGCCGCGGCCACCGTCACTGCCTCGCCTCTCCGACAAGCCCGTTAGCTCCGCGCTGTCCTCCTCGACCTCTCCGACGACTCACGCAAGCCGGGACGCCCTGCAGATCTGCCCTAGACGTCGTCTTCCTCGTCGATGCCACAGATCGCCACCGTCAAATTCGTCGCCGTTGGACCTCCTCCGAGCTCTCTGACGCCTCCACCGGATCCGCGGTGAGCCCCGCCACTGTTCCCCCCTCTCCGCTTAGTCGCTCGCACGTCGTAGCATCGTTCCCCCGCCATGGCCGTAACGCTTCGCCGCCGTCCATGTCGCCGTCGTCGTCTCGGCCCGCCTCCGCCCAAACCGAGCACCCCATCATGCTCCTGGTGCCATGAGGGTGCCGCAGAGCCCCTCGGGTGGCGTCCCCGTGCCCCGCAGCCCGCTTTCGCCCGGAGCCAAACTCCGGCCGCCGCCTCGAGCCCCGCTCCGATGAGCTCCGGCACCCCCGCAGCCTCCCACCAGCTCCCCTGGATGCGGACGATGACGGGCTACGCCCCGGTGGTCATCGCGCGTCCAGACGCCGCTCGTAGCGCAAGTCCGGCGAGTCGCCGCAGCGCTATTGGTCGCCGCCGGCCAGAACTCCGGCGGGCTGACGTGGCATCTTAGTTAGGCACTAACTACCCCCAAGAGACACTCACACTGGGCCCCAGCGCCACTAATCTAAATTAGATTAGAAATAACCCCTCTGTTAAACTAACTATGACACTGATGTGTGGCCCCCACATGTCAGGTTTGATCCGGGTTGACTGCTGACATAGTGCTGACCTCAAGCTGACGCAATAAATGATTTCTGGAATTATTCTAAAATAGGAAATTCCAGAAATTAGCCAAAACTTCAAAAATTCATAGAAATTCAACCGTAGCTCAGATTGAAATAATTTATATATGAAAAATGATCAGAAAAATTCAATCTATCCATCTGTACCATTTTCATGCATGACAAACCAACCTATACATGTTGTATATATGAAAACATATAAATGGCATATTTAAGAGCTAATTTGGAGTTGCATTTGAACCCTTGGTTCAAATGGACCTCAACTCAATAAATGCTAGATGCATTAACTCAAACAACATCACATACTCATGCCATGTTCATGCATCATATTGTTGCATATGCTTGTGTTTGATTTTCGACACCGTTCCTTCTCGATAGGTCCTGCTCCGGAGACCGATCCAGAGTACCTGTCAGTGGAGCAGTGCCCCCTGTTGATCTACCAGGCAAGCAAAACCCCTTGTTCATTCCGATACAATCCTACTCTCTCGCTCCTACTCTCATTTATTGCATTAGGACAACAACGATTCAACTGCTACTTTTTGCTGCGGTAGTTGAACCCATTCCTCTGCATGACCTGTCATTGCCACAGTAAATAGTTAAAACCCACTAGCATGTGTAGCAGTTGATTGAGCCATGTTGTGTTCCCACCATGCTTTGCCTGCTATTGCTTAGAGTATGTCAGGTCTGATTCATTGGAAATGAATTGGAGTACAGTGCTATGTTCTGATGTTGAGATTTAAGTGTGTGAACATGATTTGGTAAAGGTAGCGGTGAGAGGCCATGTAGGAGTACATGGTGGGTTGTCTCACTGGAACCGTCCCTAAGAACTTAGTTCTGTGTATGTTGTCCAAGGACTAGCTACTACCACACATTGGGTTTCGGTAACTCGACCCCTCTCGACTTATTAACCAACTTGATCTCTGTCCAGGAGTTGCAAATAGTTTCTGGTGTTTATAGGTAGTGCTATTTTTCTACCGAGTGGAACCCGGCAGGGTGGACTTGGGACAGACTAGGCACACGTGGCCCGGTGTACCGAGTGGCACCTGGATGGTGGGCTCGGGAAACCTGTACACATCGTTTGGGGCCGTGAGCGAAACCATGGCCGGATCTCCTTGCGGATGGAACCTGAATATGCGATAAACCTGGACTAGAGTCTTGTGTGGTTAGTCAGGTCATGGCCGACACCCTCGCTAGGCTTCTGCTTGAAGGTTGCCGAGATACATGACGTGTATATGGTGATAAGTGGTGAGAGCGTGTGTGAAGAAGTACACCCCTGCAGGGTTATCATGATCTATTCGAATAGCCGTGTCCTCGGTTATGGACTTCTTGGATGCTTACGTGGTACATATACAACTTACGTAGTACATAGACAACCCTGCTACAGCCCGGTTCACCGGAGTCCTGCTAGCCCAGCACTACTGCTCCGGAACACTTAGACTGGCTAGCATGTGATTCACTTTGTTCCTGTGTTTGTCCCTTCGGGGAAATGTCACGTGGTGACATCCGGAGTCCTGCCTAGCCTGCTATAGCCCGGTTCACCGAAGTCCTGTTAGCCTAATGCTACAGCCCGGATTCGCACGCTGCTGACCGACATGCTCGATGTTGATTCATGTATGCATGTCCCCGTAAGTTAGTGCCACTTTGGGTCCACGACTAGTCATGTCGGCCCGGGTTCTCTGTCATATGGATGCTAGCGATACTATCATATACGCGAGCCAAAAGGTGCAAACGGTCCTAGGCCACGGTAAGGCGACACCCGTGGGAATACTGTGCGTGAGGCCGCAAAGTGATATGAGGTGTTACATGCTAGATTGGTGTGACTTAGAATCGGGGTCCCGACACTTTCGCTACACGCTCTCCTTCCCGCACGCGGTGGACATGCAACAGTTCAATCGGTGTCAGATGGCCAGAAGCGTACTGTAGTACTCCTCCAGTGCAGTAGTATTCCATCATTGTTCGACTTCCCGAAGAGGCGAAGAGCCAAGCGCAGCCCGAACACTCGTGTGGCAGTTTCATGTGTATAGCAATCTAGGATAGCGTGTACCGTGCATGTAAGCTTAAAATCGTTGGGGTCGGCTCCATGCTATGTGGCCGTCTCGAAGTTTAAAAAAAAATTAAAATAGTCTTCTAGCCCTACCCGAAAACTGTCGCGCGTACTGCCCGGGAAAAGCCCCGCCCTCAACTTTTAACTACGTGAAAATAGTTCGAGCTTGTTCGTTCTATATAAATACAGTACTTACTGTATGTTTATTCACCCGTGGGGTTGTTCAATGAATGGAGGGGCGGGGAGCACAAGTGAACAATACTGTAGTACTACTAGTAGTAAGTAGGAGTCGTACAGTAGTCACCTTAAATAGAGAGTTTCTTTTCTTTAAGGCCACGTACACAAATTGAAACGCTTGTTGTGGAGAGAAAAAAGATAATCACTCCACTATATATGGACGCCGGGGGCCTGAGCGCTTGCTTTACTAGGATTGCTCTCTTCATTCTCTCTTCCTCTCCAGATATAAACAAGACAGCGGTAGCGACATTTTCTCTCTGCTCACCGCTGGTCACAGATCCGGCCGGATCCCTTCGGCCGGTGTGTGTAGAGGACTAAAAGGTGCATCATTCACGCGGTCATCGCCGCCGAGGGAGGAAACCCACAGCTGCCGGAGGGGCCCGATCCTCTGCCCGTGCCATTCTCTCCGACACATGGCCGGCTCGGGAGGTCCTCCGACCCTTCTTCCGCCCTGCCGTATTATCCGCAGATCCGACCTGCCGCTACCGACATCCCGACGACCCTCAGGTATAAGTTCTTTGAAAGTGGCCTTGCTCTACTGCCTCAGCTCCCCATGTGTCTGCATGTTCATCTTTTTCTACTCCCATCAGCTCTTCCAAAGCCACCTAAATTTTTAGTATTATTATAGGTAAAGCTACTTCATGCATTCAAATCTAGGGCTTTGTTCAAACAACAAAGAAAGGGGGGAAAGTTGTAGCATGAATCTAGGACTTGATTCAAAGAGGAAATAATATGGTGAAAGTAGTAGAGACCGGATACCCAACCGGTCTCTTGGTTGAAAAGGGAAATAATGGGAAAACACAATACAAACTGGATAAGGAACAAATCTATTATTGGTTGAAAAAAGATAGAAAGTGGCGGCTGGTGGACAAGTCAACAGAGTATGTCCAGGACTAGATTTGCTGCCATCACATAGTACAAGGTCTCCAGGATTAGATTTGCTGCCCTCACATAGTAATAGGTCTCAGGATTATATTTACTGCCCTCACATAGTAAAAGGTCTCCAGGATTAGATTTGCTGCCCTCACATAGTAAAAGGTCTCCAGGATTAGATTTGCTGCCCTCACATAGTAAAAGGTCTCCAAGATTAGATTTGTTGCCCTCACATAGTACAATGGCACTCCTGCTGTTTTCCCCAGTATGATAAGTAAGTTGCTCCTTTATGCTGCTGAGTGTCCTGGTGTCCCCACGGTCCCATGCCCTTAAACCAACTCTTTAGATGTTGTTGATTTACTATGTCTGGTAAACATGCAATGCCACCATTAAAGTAATCCCATATTTGAGGAATCTCATTGTTGATCGTAATGCTTCTGGTAACGTGAAGCATTGCTGAAGTTTTAAATTTTCTACTGCCCTTGCATGATTGCCATGAACATAATTAAGATGCTTCTTTTCATTTTGTATATGTTTCGTATATTCTTATTGACCAGCAACTGTTTACTTTCTATCTTTTTGTGCAGATAGGGATATTCATTTCACCTTGTTGCTATTGTGACCTTTTGGTGAACTGCACAAAACACTTTTTTGGAATGAGTGTCTTGTGCAGTTCAACTAAAATGTTACGTTGGCAACATCTCTCAATTTTGGTGGAACTGCACAAAATGGTGATTGGAGTTTCCAAAATCTCCGTCAAGTTCTGCTGGTAATCTCGTGCAACATTTTATTGGCCTTTGCAAGATGGAGCCGTCACTGTCACCACAATGGCACTTTATTTTAGTGGAACTGCACAAAAGGATAAGAAAATTATAGTTGCACCTTACATGAGCCGGACAGCCAACCTTAATATTCCTCAATTTTAGTGCAACTAGTAAAGAAGAACCTGCTAGCTCACAAGAGCAAGTACTTCTTGCTAGCTGAATGATGCAATCTTTGCTTCATTTCAGGTGAACTACAGAAAAAGGCGCATGAATTGAATCATGGAACTCCAGGCAGACCTCATCCAAGTAGAGTTGCAGGTTGAGTTCAAGGAGGCCGCTATTAAAGCGAAATCATGCTCTCATGTCTCCTTGTTTGTGCTGTGCAAACATGCTGTGCAAACATGAATACTCAACTACAGATGTTGTGACGGTCAAGAGCATTCGCCAAGTTCTTCGATTGTATAAAATGGCTAGCCAAGATGGATTTAATCCCAATATTCACTTTATCAAAAGGCTCTAATGGGTTGGTTCTGAATCTTGCAAGCTGGGAATCAGTGAGATGTGTAGGCATCTTTGTTGTACTTATTATTTGGATCTTATTTGTTGGTTCTAAATCTTGCAAGCTGGGAATCAATGAGATGTGTAGGCATCTTTGTTGTCTTATTATTTGGATCTTATTTGTTGGTTCTGAATCTTGCAAGCTGGGAAACACGGCATGATGATGCAGAGGACAACAACCATAACAAATAGTTCAAACTTGGTAGTATTATCTTTGTGAAAGTGCGACAAATGTGCTGATCGTGTGCGTCCTTAGAATAATAATTCTAATTGTTGTGCATGTTGATCCTGTGGCACTGATAGAACGAGTGAATGCATTGCTTCTTTTAAGTACAAATTTCTATTAAAGCTAATTAAATTTAAGTAAAGTGACTACTAACTCTTGTTATTACAGTACCAATACAGACCCGCTCGTGAACCGACGTGTGGCCGAGGGTGCATCTTCTGCCGGGCATGCAGCGGACGAGGGAGGGGTAGTAACTGTTGTCGCCTATACACACTCAGCTTACTGTCGAATCCAGTTACCGAAGAGCTGAAAAACGGACTGTTGCCGCCGCCTACACACTCGTTCACTCGAAGAGACTCCAATGGCGATCCGAGGGGTGAGCCTGCTGGATATTGAAATAATTTATATATGAAAAATGATCAGAAAAATTCAATCTATCCATCTGTACCATTTTCATGCATGACAACCCAACCTATACATGCTGTATATATGAAAACATATAAATGGCATATTTAAGAGCTTAATTTGGAGTTGCATTTCTAAATAAATGCTAGATGCATTAACTCAAACAACATCACATACTCATGCCATGTTCATGCATCATATTGTTGCATATGCTTGTGTTTGATTTTCGACACCGTTCCTTCTCGATAGGTCCTGCTCCAGAGACCGATCCAGAGTACCTGTCAGTGGAGCAGTGCCCCCCTGTTGATCTACTAGGCAAGCAAAACCCCTTGTTCATTCCGATACAATCCTACTCTCTCGCTCCTGCTCACATTTATTGCAATTGGACAACAACGATTCAACTACTACTTTTTTCTGCGGTAGTTGAACCCATTCCTCTGCATGACCTGTCATTGCCACAGTAAACAGTTAAAACCCACTAGCATGTGTAGGAGTTGATTGAGCCATGTTGTGTTCCTACCATGCTTTGCCTGCTATTGCTTAGAGTATGTCAGGTCTGATTCATTGGAAATGAATTGGAGTACAGTGCTATGTTCTAATGTTGAGAGTTAAGTGTGTGAACACGATTTGGTAAAGGTAGCGGTGAGAGGCCATGTAGGAGTACATGGTGGGTTGTCTCACTGGAACCGTTCCTACGAACTGAGTTCTGTGTATGTTGTCCAAGGACTAGCTACTACCACACATTGGGTTCCGGTAACTCGACCCCTCTCGACTTATTAGCCAACTTGATCTCTGTCCAGGAGTTGCAAATAGTTTCTGGTGTTTCTAGGTAGTGCTATATTTCTACCGAGTGGCACCCGACAGGGTGGACTTGGGACAGACTAGGCACACGTGGCCCGGTGTACCGAGTGGCACCTGGATGGTGGGCTCGGGAACCCTGTACACATCGTTTGGGGCCGTGAGCGAAACCCCGGCCGGATCTCCTTGCGGATGGAACCCGAATAGGCGATAAACCTGGACTAGAGTCTTGTGTGGTTAGTCAGGTCGTGGACGACACCCTCGCCAGGCTTCCGCTTGAAGGTTGCCGAGATACATGACGTGTATATGGTGATAAGTGGTGAGAGCGTGTGTGAAGAAGTACACCCCTGCAGGGTTATCATAATCTATTCGAATAGTCGTGTCCTCGGTTATGGACTTCTTGGATGCTTACGTGGTACATAGACAACTTAAAGTGGATACTCTAAAATGCTCAAGACAAGTGTGAGTACTATGGATGGCCTACTCGTAAGGAGACGGGGATGAATCCATAGTAGTGTATTGATATGGTGATTAGTGGACTCGTGTGCGCTGCCTCATCTCAAAGAAGTTTCTCGTTGTCGTAGAACAGGATAGCCACTGAGTCAAAACTGGCTTGCTGCAACTAAACCCCACATTACCTTCTTGATACAAATGCATGTATGATAGGATCTGATGTAAGTCTTGCTGAGTACCTTTGTACTCACGTTT
>NC_057812.1:114208280-114223372 GCF_018294505.1 Triticum aestivum
CTTTATTTATGTTTTGCAGGTGAGACATCTGTCTCACTAGTAGTATCGCTTGGACTTCGACGAGTAGCTTGTTACCTCAGCTACGATCTTGTACCCTTGGGAGGGTCTTGTAGATAGTCAGGCTTCTCAGCCTTTTTCTTTTGTAGTTGTCTGTACTCAGACATGTAATGCTTCCGTTGCTTGTATGCTCTGAATGATGGGTCATGTGACCCCTGTTTGTATTTAATGCTATGTGGCTCTTCTGGGCCTTTATCTATATGAGTTTGAGTTATGTTGTGATGCCATGTTGTACAACACATACTTGCATGTTATGCGTATGTGTGACATGTATTGCTATGTGTGGGATCCGACAACCTAGTTGTTTATCCTTGGTAGCCTCTCTTATGGGGAAATGTAGTCTAGTGCTTCCACTGAGCCATGGTAGTCTGCTATAGCCCGGTTCACCGTAGTCCTGCTAGCCCAGCACTACTGCTCCGGAACACTTAGACTGGCCGGCATGTGATTCACTTCGTTCCTGTGTCTGTCCCTTCGGGGAAATGTCACGCTTAGACTGGCCGGCATGTGATTCACTTCGTTTCTGTGTCTGTCCCTTCGGGGAAATGTCACGCGGTGACATCTAGAGTCCTGCCTAGCCTGCTACAGCCCGGTTCACCGGAGTCCTGTTAGCCCAGTGCTACAGCCCGGATTCGCACGCTGCTGACCGACATGCTCGATGTTGATTCATGTATGCCTACCCCCGTAAGTTAGTGCCACTTTGGGTCCACGACTAGTCATGTCGGCCCGGGTTCTCTGTCATATGGATGCTAGCGATACTATCATATACGTGAGCCAAAAGGCGCAAACGGTCCCAAGCCATGGTAAGGCGACACCCGTGGGAATACCGTGCGTGAGGCCGCAAAGTGATATGAGGTGTTACATGCTAGATTGGTGTGACTTAGAATCGGGGTCCCGACAGCTTTGGTATCAGAGCCTGACTGCCTATAGGATTTCCAAGCCAACCTGCTCGAAGTTGAGTCTAGAAATTCTTTAGTTATGTAGGGGAATTAATTGTGGAAGGGAACGTAAGGCTCTTTTACTCCTTTTTCCTCATGCCCATCTGATCCGAGTCATCCTATCTTTCGTACGGGGTAAAGGAACTAGGCTCTCTCTTCCATCTATTAGGATCACGTGTTACTACTCCGTAGTCTCTAAGGCTTGGTTGATCTGAGTCTTATCCCAGTTTGAGTACCTCCGGTATAGCCTGTTTAGTAATAGCTCAGAACCTTGAGTGATGATGTTGAGTATGGTGCTACCCCGTTTTTTGTAGAATGTCTCATTTCGAGCATTTTACTACCGTTATGCTGCCGGAATTATCCTAGGAGTTCAAGAGATAGTATTTTCCTCGTACTATATTCTACATCCTTATGATGATGCTGAATCCATCCTTGTTTCCTTGGTTGGTTCTACAGGATGTCGTCAGTTAACCGAAGTTCTGTTGCTCGTAGCCGGAACCAAGGAGATGGTAGGGATGAGGATCCTCCCGACCAGTCTTCATTGGCATTGTTCATGGTGGAGATGGAGAAGAACAAGCGAGAGTCTAACCGCTTGTTAGCACGTATAGAGGAGAACACCGCACCCCAGTGCAAAGAGTCAGCGACCATCTATGATTTCATTGGTCTGAAACCACCTACCTTCCATCATTCCATTGAACCACTAGATGCAGATGACTGGCTCTGTAGTATCACACACAAGCTGCGTTCTGCGAACGTAGCTGAAAGTGACAAGGTCACTTATGCTGCTTATCATTTGGAAGGTCCTGCTAGTATTTGGTGGCAGAACTATGAGGCTATGCTTCCAGCTGGCCGGATAACCACCTGGAGAGATTTCACCAAGGTTTTTCGCGAGCATCACATTCCTCAGGCTCTCATTGTCCGCAAGAGAGAAGAGTTATGTAGTTTCACCCAGAGTAAGATGGCTATTGATGCTTACAGTAGAGAGTTTGACCTTGCCCGCTATGCTACAGAAGAGGTGTCCACAGACGCCAAGAAGCAGGCTAGGTTCCGGAAGGGTCTCAACCCCAAGTTGCGTCATGATCTCCACTTGCATCATTGCAATACATTCCAGGCTCTTGTGAACAAGGCCATTAATGCAGAGACAGCTCAACTCACTTCCGAGGAGTCTCGTAAGCACACTCGTGGTTTGGGTTCTTCTTCCGGTTCTACTTCACAGAAGCGCCGGATTTGGGTTCCGAACTCCGCTCTTCCACCTGGTTATTCACCGAGGCCCTCTTGTGTGGCACCTCACCCAGTTCAGCAGTATGCTCCACCCAAGCCTGTTGGTAGACTGCCTTCCAATGCGGGTCCACGTCCTACTTCAGGGACTTGTTTCACATGCGGAGAGGCAGGACACTATGCACGTGACTGCTCTCAAACCAACTATGCTCCACCCCTGCCTGAGAAGTCTGTTGGTCGTGGTAAGCCACCATGCAAGATGATTAGTGTCAAGTCAGCTCCCACTAAACGTGGATGTGTGCATCACGTCTCAGCTAAAGGCGCTCATGATGATCCGGATGTCATTCATGGTACACTCCTTGTCAACTGTCATCCAGCTTTGGTTCTGTTCGATACCGGAGCATCTCACTCCTTCATCTCTGAAGGCTGTGCTCATTTGCACGACATGCATTTTGTGACATGCCAACTCCACTTGAAATCCAAACTCCAGGGTCTAGATGGCAAACTACTAGAATAAGCCATGGTAATGAAATCCTTGTTGACAGACTTGTATTCCTTGCATCACTTATAGCCCTCAAGTCTACAGATATTAACATCATCTTGGGTATGGACTGGATGAAAGCTCATCATGCGAAGATTGATTGTTACACAAGGTCTGTTCAGCTTACACACCCATCTGGCAAGATAGTCACCGTCTCCACTAGAGTTGCAAAGCGTCAGCTCTATTCTCTTAATGCCAACCCTCTTCCAGACCTTGAAGATATCCCGGTAGTCCGTGACTTTCCGGATGTATTTCCAGAGGAACTGCGAGGTATTCCACCTGACAGAGATGTAGAGTTTGTCATAGATCTTATCCCAAGAACCGCCCCAATCTCTAGGAGACCTTAGAAGATGGCACCCTTAGAGCTAGCCGAGCTTAAGAAACAACTCGATGAATCCTTGCAAAAGGGTTTCATCCGTCCCAGTTCTTCTCCCTGGGCTTGCCCCATCCTCTTCGTCAAGAAGAAGGATGGTACTGACCGAATGGTTGTAGATTATCATCCCGTTAATTTGGTCACGATAAAGAACAAGTATCCGCTCCCCAGGATCAACGACCTGTATGATCAGCTCGCTGGATCCTCGGTCTTTTCCAAGGTGGATTTGAGGTTAGGCTACCACCAAATCAAGATCAGAAACGGGGACATTCCTAAGACAACTTTTGTCACTCGTTATGGCCAGTACGAGTACACCGTCATGTCCTTTGGTCTAACCAACGCTCCAGCTACATTCTCTCGCTTGATGAACTCGATTTTCATGGAGTACTTAGATAAGTTCGTCGTGGTTTACCTCGATGATATTCTTATTTACTCGAAGAACGAGGAAGAGCATGCCGAACATCTTAGACTTGTGTTAGATAAACTCAGAGAGCACCGCCTTTATGCCAAGTTCTCCAAGTGAGAATTTTGGTTGCCAGAAGTGACCTACCTAGGCCATGTGATATCTGGTAAGGGCATTGCCATCAATCCCGAGAGAGTTCAGGCCGTTCTTGATTGGACTTTTCCTTAAACAGTTAAGCAAGTTAGGAGTTTCCTTGGTCTAGCCAGTTATTGTCGCCGCTTCATTGAGAACTTCTCCAAAGTGGCCAAACCTCTCACGGAACTTCTCAAGAAAGATAAAAAGTTTGAGTGGTCCCCACAGTGTGAGCACAGTTTTTAGGAACTGAAAAGACGCCTGACTTCTGCTCCCATACTTGTGCCACCGGATTTCACTAAGGACTTTGTTATCTATTGTGATGCCTCATGACAGGGACTAGGTTGCATTCTTATGCAAGATCGCCATGTGATTTCCTATGCATCTCGACAGTTGCATCCACATGAGGAGAATTATCCTACACATGATCTAGAGCTTGCAGCCATAGTCTATGCACTTAAGACCTGGCGACATTACCTTCTCGGTAAACGTTGCGATATTTACACCGACCACCAGAGTCTCAAGTATATCTTCACCCAACCAGATTTGAACCTTAGGCAAAGACGTTGGTTGCAGTTGATCTCAGATTACGACTTAGGGATTACCTACACCCCAGGCAAGGGGAATGTCGTGGCTGATGCGCTAAGTCGTAAGTCCTATTGCAACAATCTCATGTTGCAGTAGGGCCAACCACTTCTCCATGAGGAATTATGTAAACTTAACCTTCACATTGCTCCTCACGGGTTCCTTTCTACCTTGGTGGCAAAACCTACTCTTGTGGATCATATCATAGAAGCCTAGAAGCATGATACGGGGATGACCCGGATCAAGAGAAACATTGCCAAGGGCATTGTTGGTAGTTTCTCTATAGATGATCGAGGTGTTGTTTTCTTCGGGAATCGTCTGGTGGTTCCCAAGAAGCAACATCTTCAGCAATTAATCCTTCAGGAGGCTCATGAATCTCCTCTCGCGATTCATCCTGGTAGTACTAAAATGTATCAGGACCTACGCCAGAGGTTCTGGTGGACTAGGATGAAGAGAGAAATCACTGAGTTCATTGCTAACTGTGACGTTTGTCGTCGCATTAACGAAGAACATCAAAGACCTGCTGGCACCCTTCAGCCTTTAGCTATTCCTGAGTGGAAATGGAATAAAGTTGGTATGGACTTCATCACCGACTTTCCCAGGACCAAGAGAGGGAATAATGCTATCTTCGTAGTCATTGATCGTCTTTCCAAAGTGGCTCACTTCCTACCTGTTCGAGAGAGGTTTGGGGGGGGGGGTCGAGCTGGTCCAAATCCAACCCATGATCCATCTTCCTACCCTCTGCCCATCCACCAAATTATCCATGGGCACAACTTGTGCCCATGCCCAAACCCGCTGGATACCCACATACCCATGGAGCTCCATGGGCATAGAAAAGTCAGAATGAAGCCTTCCCAAATATCAAATTAACTCATCATCATTCACTCACAAATGACAAGATAAACTACATGCATAAGTAGGCAACAAGTAATACAATGAGTTTGTAAATGTGACATACTAGAGGTTGATTCTGTAGCATATAGTTTATGGCACCAGTTGAATATTGCCTGCCATTTCCCATTGATTCGCTCTTTCTACTATCACTGCCATATGGCCCCACATGTAATACGGGTATCCATTGGATATCCATGGAGCACAAACTATAACCGTGCCCAACCCAGTTGTTCGCAGGTATCCATATCCACGGACCCATGGGCAGAAATTTGCCCCATACCCTTGCCCAACTGGGTCGGGTATCCATGGATATCCAGATCCATGGATAAAATTGCCATCCCTACAGAAGCATGATACGAGGATTACCCGGATCAAGAGAAACATTTCCAAGGGCATTACTGGTAGTTTCTCTATAGATGATCGAGGTGTTGTTTTCTTCGGGAATCGTCTGGTGGTTCCCAAGAAGCAACATCTTCGGCAATTAATCCTTCAGGAGGCTCATGAATCTCCTCTCACGATTCATCCCGGTAGTACTAAAATGTATCAAGACCTACGCCAGAGGTTCTGGTGGACTAGGATGAAGAGAGAAATCGTTGAGTTCATTGCTAACTGTGACGTTTGTCGTCGCGTTAAGGCAGAACATCAAAGACCTGCTGGCACCCTTCAGCCTTTAGCTATTCCTGAGTGGAAATGGAATAAAGTTGGTATGGACTTCATCACTGACTTTCCCAGGACCAAGAGAGGGAATAATGCTATCTTCGTAGTCATTGATCGTCTTTCCAAAGTGGCTCACTTCCTACCTGTTCGAGAGAGTATCACTGCTAGTCAGCTCGCTGACTTATATATTTCTCAAATAGTGTCAATTCATGGTGTTCCACTAGAGATCAATTCAGACCGTGGTAGTCTTTTCACTTCTCATTTTTGGGAGAGTTTCCAAACTGCCATGGGCACCCATCTTTCCTTCAGTACTGCTTTCCACCCTCAATCAAGTGGTCAGGTGGAAAGGGTCAACCAAATTCTCGAAGACATGCTTAGATCTTGTGTTATCTCATTCGGTATGGATTGGGAGAAGTGTCTTCCCTTCGCCGAGTTTGCTTATAACAATAGCTACCAATCCAGCCTCAAGAAAGCTCCTTTTGAGGTTCTGTATGGACAAAGATGTCGAACACCTCTGAACTGGTCAGAAACCGGTGAAAGACAATTCTTTGGACAGGACATGATTCAGGAGGAAGAAGAGCAAGTTCGCATCATTCGTGAGAATTTGAAAACAGCCCAATCTCGTCAAAAGAGCCAGTATGACCGTAGTCATAAGGAAGTGGCTTATGAAGTTGGCGACAAAGCTTACCTTCGGGTTACCCCTTTGAAGGGTACCCATCGATTCGGTATCAAGGGCAAGTTGGCTCCTCGTTACATTGGTCCCTTTCTCATTCTCGCTAAACAAGGAGAGGTTGCCTACCAGTTGGAACTACCGCCACATCTTTCTCGAGTTCATGATGTCTTCCACGTCTCTCAACTCAGGCGTTGCTTCTCGGATCCCATCCGCGGAGTGGACCACGAAACGCTTGATCTCCAAGATAACCTCACTTATCGAGAGTACCCCGTCCGCATTCTGGATCAAGCAGAGCGTGTCACTCGACGTCATAACATCAAGTTTCTCAAGGTTCAGTGGTCTCATCATTCCGAGAGAGAAGCTACTTGGGAGCGAGAAGTTCGTCTTCGACTGGAGTACCCCACCTTCTTTCCGTCGACTCCTGAATCTCGGGACGAGATTCTTTCGAGTGGGGGCGAGTTGTCACACCCCTAGTTCTGGTATGAACTAGGCTAGCCTTCATGTGTGCATCATGTTTAAATTTCTTTTAAATTTGAAATGGGGATTTATGAAACCCTCAGAAGTTATTTCTGGAAATGACCCAAGTAAAAATTGCTCCAAAAGGGTCCAAGAAAATGCTCATGTTGCTCTCTGAAAATATTGGACAGAGATAAAAAATCAAATCAATATTTTAAGAGCTCATAAGTCTTTATTTTGGGCATTTGGAATTAATCCAGTAATTATTTGCTTTGGATATATATTTCCTATATATATAATATATGTCCAAAAATTCTGAATTTTGGTGAGGGGCTTTGGATTAATTCCTTATGTCCCTGCAAAATTTGACAGAATTAAATAAAATGGTTTAGTATTATTACTAAGTCAAAACAAATGACAGAAAATAGAAAACAGAAACAAAATAGAAAAAGAGAGAAACTTACCTGTGCACCTCACCAGGGCCTTACCTGGCAGAAGTGGCCCGACCCACTAGGGGCTCCCCGGTCTTCTTCCTCCTTTGACAAAAGGACAGCACGCGCGTGGCTGCCGCGCGCGGGCACACGCCGGCCACCTCCTGCTTCCCTGCTCGCCGCTGGAGGCACCCGAGGGCGACACGCACTCCCCTCGACCCTCTCCCACTCTCCCCCATGCTCATCCCCTCCTCTCCCTCGCTCTCTCTCACCGCGCCCGAGCGCTGTTCGTCGCCGCCGTTCGCCGTTGCCGTGGCCATCGTCACTGCCTGGCCTCTCTGACAAGCCCGTTAGCTCCGTGCTGTCCTCCTCGACCTCTCCGATGACTCACGCAAGCCGGGACGCCTTGCAGAGCTTCCCTCGATGTCGTCTTCCTCGTCGATGCCGCAGATCGCCGCCGTCAAATTCGTCGCCGTTGGACCTCCCCCGAGCTCTCTGACGCCTCCACCGGATCCGCGGTGAGCCCCGCCACCGTTCCCCCCTCTCCGCTTAGTTGCTCCCGCGCAGTTGCATCGTTCCCCCGCCATGGACGTAGTGCTTCGCCGCCGTCCATGTCGCCGTCATCGTCTCGGCCCGCCTCCGCCCAAATCGAGCACCCCATCGTGCTCCTGGTGCCACGAGGGTTACGCAGAGCCCCTCGGGTGGCGTCCCCGTGCCCCGCAGCCCGCTTTCGCCCGGAGCCGAACTTCGGCCGCCGCCTCGAGCCCCGCTCCGGCGAGCTCCGGCGCCCCTGCAGCCTCCCACCAGCTCCCTTGGATGCGGACAACGATGGGCTACTCCCCGGTGGTCTTCGCGCGTCCAGACGCCGCTCGTAGCGCAAGTCCGGCGAGTCGCCGCCGCGCTATTGGTCGCCGCCGGCCAGAACTCCGGCGGGCTGACGTGGCATCTTAGTTAGGCACTAACTACCCCCCTAGAGACACTGACACTAGGCCCTAGCGCCAGTAATTTAAATTAGATTAGAAATAACCCCTCTGTTAAACTAACTATGACATTGACGTGTGGCCCCCACATGTCAGGTTTGACCTGGGTTGACTGCTGACGTAGTGCTGACCTCAAGCTGACGCAATAAATGATTTCAGGAATTATTCTAAAACAGGAAATTCTAGAAATTAGCCAAAACTTCAAAAATTCATAGAAATTCAACCGTAGCTCAGATTGAAATAATTTATATATGAAAAATGATCAGAAAAATTCAATCTATCCATCTGTACCATTTTCATGCATGACAAACCAACCTATACATGTTGTATATATGAAAACATATAAATGGCATATTTAAGAGCTAATTTGGAGTTGCATTTGAACCCTTGGTTCAAATGGACCTCAACTCAATAAATGCTAGATGCATTAACTCAAACAACATCACATACTCATGCCATGTTCATGCATCATATTGTTGCATATGCTTGTGTTTGATTTTCGACACCGTTCCTTCTCGATAGGTCCTGCTCCGGAGACCGATCCAGAGTACCTGTCAGTGGAGCAGTGCCCCCTGTTGATCTACCAGGCAAGCAAAACCCCTTGTTCATTCCGATACAATCCTACTCTCTCGCTCCTACTCTCATTTATTGCATTAGGACAACAACGATTCAACTGCTACTTTTTGCTGCGGTAGTTGAACCCATTCCTCTGCATGACCTGTCATTGCCACAGTAAATAGTTAAAACCCACTAGCATGTGTAGCAGTTGATTGAGCCATGTTGTGTTCCCACCATGCTTTGCCTGCTATTGCTTAGAGTATGTCAGGTCTGATTCATTGGAAATGAATTGGAGTACAGTGCTATGTTCTGATGTTGAGATTTAAGTGTGTGAACATGATTTGGTAAAGGTAGCGGTGAGAGGCCATGTAGGAGTACATGGTGGGTTGTCTCACTGGAACCGTCCCTAAGAACTTAGTTCTGTGTATGTTGTCCAAGGACTAGCTACTACCACACATTGGGTTCCGGTAACTCGACCCCTCTCAACTTATTAGCCAACTTGATCTCTGTCCAGGAGTTGCAAATAGTTTCTGGTGTTTATAGGTAGTGCTATTTTTCTACCGAGTGGAACCCGGCAGGGTGGACTTGGGACAGACTAGGCACACGTGGCCCGGTGTACCGAGTGGCACCCGGATGGTGGGCTCGGGAAACCTGTACACATCGTTTGGGGCCGTGAGCGAAACCCTGGCCGGATCTCCTTGCGGATGGAACCTGAATAGGCGATAAACCTGGACTAGAGTCTTGTGTGGTTAGTCAGGTCATGGCCGACACCCTCGCTAGGCTTCTGCTTGAAGGTTGCCGAGATACATGACGTGTATATGGTGATAAGTGGTGAGAACGTGTGTGAAGAAGTACACCCCTGCAGGGTTATCATGATCTATTCGAATAGCCGTGTCCTCGGTTATGGACTTCTTGGATGCTTACGTGGTACATATACAACTTACGTAGTACATAGACAACCCTGCTACAGCCCGGTTCACCGGAGTCCTGCTAGCCCAGCACTACTGCTCCGGAACACTTAGACTGGCTAGCATGTGATTCACTTTGTTCCTGTGTTTGTCCCTTCGGGGAAATGTCACGTGGTGACATCCGGAGTCCTGCCTAGCCTGCTATAGCCCGGTTCACCGAAGTCCTGTTAGCCCAATGCTACAGCCCGGATTCGCACGCTGCTGACCAACATGCTCGATGTTGATTCATGTATGCATGTCCCCGTAAGTTAGTGCCACTTTGGGTCCACGACTAGTCATGTCGGCCCGGGTTCTCTGTCATATGGATGCTAGCGATACTATCATATACGCGAGCCAAAAGGTGCAAACGGTCCTGGGCCACGGTAAGGCGACACCCGTGGGAATACTGTGCGTGAGGCCGCAAAGTGATATGAGGTGTTACATGCTAGATTGGTGTGACTTAGAATCGGGGTCCCGACACTTTCGCTACACGCTCTCCTTCCCGCACGCGGTGGACATGCAGCAGTTCAATCGGTGTCAGATGGCCAGAAGCGTACTGTAGTACTCCTCCAGTGCAGTAGTATTCCATCATTGTTCGACTTCCCGAAGAGGCGAAGAGCCAAGCGCAGCCCGAACACTCGTGTGGCAGTTTCATGTGTATAGCAATCTAGGATAGCATGTACCGTGCATGTAAGCTTAAAATCGTTGGGGTCGGCTCCATGCTATGTGGCCGTCTCGAAGTTTAAAAAAAAATTAAAATAGTCTTCTAGCCCTACCCGAAAACTGTCGCGCGTACTGCCCGGGAAAAGCCCCGCCCTCAACTTTTAACTACGTGAAAATAGTTCGAGCTTGTTCGTTCTATATAAATATAGTACTTACTGTATGTTTATTCACCCGTGGGGTTGTTCAATGAATGGAGGGGCGGGGAGCACAAGTGAACAATACTGTAGTACTACTAGTAGTAAGTAGGAGTCGTACAGTAGTCACCTTAAATAGAGAGTTTCTTTTCTTTAAGGCCACGTACACAAATTGAAACGCTTGTTGTGGAGAGAAAAAAGATAATCACTCCACTATATATGGACGCCGGGGGCCTGAGCGCTTGCTTTACTAGGATTGCTCTCTTCATTCTCTCTTCCTCTCCAGATATAAACAAGACAGCGGTAGCGACATTTTCTCTCTGCTCACCGCTGGTCACAGATCCGGCCGGATCCCTTCGGCCGGTGTGTGTCGAGGACTAAAAGGTGCATCATTCACGCGGTCATCGCCGCCGAGGGAGGAAACCCACAGCTGCCGGAGGGGCCCGATCCTCTGCCCGTGCCATTCTCTCCGACACATGGCCGGCTCGGGAGGTCCTCCGACCCTTCTTCCGCCCTGCCGTATTATCCACAGATCCGACCTGCCGCTACCGACATCCCGACGACCCTCAGGTATAAGTTCTTTGAAAGTGGCCTTGCTCTACTACCTCAGCTCCCCATGTGTCTGCATGTTCATCTTTTTCTACTCCCATCAGCTCTTCCAAAGCCACCTAAATTTTTAGTATTATTATAGGTAAAGCTACTTCATGCATTCGAATCTAGGGCTTTGTTCAAACAACGAAGAAAGGGGGGAAAGTTGTAGCATGAATCTAGGACTTGATTCAAAGAGGAAATAATATGGTGAAAGTAGTAGAGACCAGATACCCAACCGGTCTCTTGGTTGAAATGGGAAATAATGGGAAAACACAATACAAACTGGATAAGGAACAAATCTATTATTGGTTGAAAAAAGATAGAAAGTGGCGGCTGGTGGACAAGTCAACAGAGTATGTCCAGGATTAGATTTGCTGCCATCACATAGTACAAGGTCTCCAGGATTAGATTTGCTGCCCTCACATAGTAATAGGTCTCAGGATTATATTTACTGCCCTCACATAGTAAAAGGTCTCCAGGATTAGATTTGCTGCCCTCACATAGTAAAAGGTCTCCAGGATTAGATTTGCTGCCCTCACATAGTAAAAGGTCTCCAAGATTAGATTTGTTGCCCTCACATAGTACAATGGCACTCCTGCTGTTTTCCCCAGTATGATAAGTAAGTTGCTCCTTTACGCTGCTGAGTGTCCTGGTGTCCCCACGGTCCCATGCCCTTAAACCAACTCTTTAGCTGTTGTTGATTTACTATGTCTGGTAAACATGCAATGCCACCATTAAAGTAATCCCATATTTGAGGAATCTCATTGTTGATCGTAATGCTTCTGGTAACGTGAAGCATTGCTGAAGTTTTAAATTTTCTACTGCCCTTGCATGATTGCCATGAACATAATTAAGATGCTTCTTTTCATTTTGTATATGTTTCGTATATTCTTATTGACCAGCAACTGTTTACTTTCTATCTTTTTGTGCAGATAGGGATATTCATTTCACCTTGTTGCTATTGTGACCTTTTGGTGAACTGCACAAAACACTTTTTTGGAATGAGTGTCTTGTGCAGTTCAACTAAAATGTTACGTTGGCAACATCTCTCAATTTTGGTGGAACTGCACAAAATGGTGATTGGAGTTTCCAAAATCTCCGTCAAGTTCTGCTGGTAATCTCGTGCAACATTTTATTGGCCTTTGCAAGATGGAGCCGTCACTGTCACCACAATGGCACTTTATTTTAGTGGAACTGCACAAAAGGATAAGAAAATTATAGTTGCACCTTACATGAGCCGGACAGCCAACCTTAATATTCCTCAATTTTAGTGCAACTAGTAAAGAAGAACCTGCTAGCTCACAAGAGCAAGTACTTCTTGCTAGCTGAATGATGCAATCTTTGCTTCATTTCAGGTGAACTACAGAAAAAGGCGCATGAATTGAATCATGGAACTCCAGGCAGACCTCATCCAAGTAGAGTTGCAGGTTGAGTTCAAGGAGGCCGCTATTAAAGCGAAATCATGCTCTCATGTCTCCTTGTTTGTGCTGTGCAAACATGCTGTGCAAACATGAATACTCAACTACAGATGTTGTGACGGTCAAGAGCATTCGCCAAGTTCTTCGATTGTATAAAATGGCTAGCCAAGATGGATTTAATCCCAATATTCACTTTATCAAAAGGCTCTAATGGGTTGGTTCTGAATCTTGCAAGCTGGGAATCAGTGAGATGTGTAGGCATCTTTGTTGTACTTATTATTTGGATCTTATTTGTTGGTTCTAAATCTTGCAAGCTGGGAATCAATGAGATGTGTAGGCATCTTTGTTGTCTTATTATTTGGATCTTATTTGTTGGTTCTGAATCTTGCAAGCTGGGAAACACGGCATGATGATGCAGAGGACAACAACCATAACAAATAGTTCAAACTTGGTAGTATTATCTTTGTGAAAGTGCGACAAATGTGCTGATCGTGTGCGTCCTTAGAATAATAATTCTAATTGTTGTGCATGTTGATCCTGTGGCACTGATAGAACGAGTGAATGCATTGCTTCTTTTAAGTACAAATTTCTATTAAAGCTAATTAAATTTAAGTAAAGTGACTACTAACTCTTGTTATTACAGTACCAATACAGACCCGCTCGTGAACCGACGTGTGGCCGAGGGTGCATCTTCTGCCGGGCATGCAGCGGACGAGGGAGGGGTAGTAACTGTTGTCGCCTATACACACTCAGCTTACTGTCGAATCCAGTTACCGAAGAGCTGAAAAACGGACTGTTGCCGCCGCCTACACACTCGTTCACTCGAAGAGACTCCAATGGCGATCCGAGGGGTGAGCCTGCTGGATATTGAAATAATTTATATATGAAAAATGATCAGAAAAATTCAATCTATCCATCTGTACCATTTTCATGCATGACAACCCAACCTATACATGCTGTATATATGAAAACATATAAATGGCATATTTAAGAGCTTAATTTGGAGTTGCATTTCTAAATAAATGCTAGATGCATTAACTCAAACAACATCACATACTCATGCCATGTTCATGCATCATATTGTTGCATATGCTTGTGTTTGATTTTCGACACCGTTCCTTCTCGATAGGTCCTGCTCCAGAGACCGATCCAGAGTACCTGTCAGTGGAGCAGTGCCCCCCTGTTGATCTACTAGGCAAGCAAAACCCCTTGTTCATTCCGATACAATCCTACTCTCTCGCTCCTGCTCACATTTATTGCAATTGGACAACAACGATTCAACTACTACTTTTTTCTGCGGTAGTTGAACCCATTCCTCTGCATGACCTGTCATTGCCACAGTAAACAGTTAAAACCCACTAGCATGTGTAGGAGTTGATTGAGCCATGTTGTGTTCCTACCATGCTTTGCCTGCTATTGCTTAGAGTATGTCAGGTCTGATTCATTGGAAATGAATTGGAGTACAGTGCTATGTTCTAATGTTGAGAGTTAAGTGTGTGAACACGATTTGGTAAAGGTAGCGGTGAGAGGCCATGTAGGAGTACATGGTGGGTTGTCTCACTGGAACCGTTCCTACGAACTGAGTTCTGTGTATGTTGTCCAAGGACTAGCTACTACCACACATTGGGTTCCGGTAACTCGACCCCTCTCGACTTATTAGCCAACTTGATCTCTGTCCAGGAGTTGCAAATAGTTTCTGGTGTTTCTAGGTAGTGCTATATTTCTACCGAGTGGCACCCGACAGGGTGGACTTGGGACAGACTAGGCACACGTGGCCCGGTGTACCGAGTGGCACCTGGATGGTGGGCTCGGGAACCCTGTACACATCGTTTGGGGCCGTGAGCGAAACCCCGGCCGGATCTCCTTGCGGATGGAACCCGAATAGGCGATAAACCTGGACTAGAGTCTTGTGTGGTTAGTCAGGTCGTGGACGACACCCTCGCCAGGCTTCCGCTTGAAGGTTGCCGAGATACATGACGTGTATATGGTGATAAGTGGTGAGAGCGTGTGTGAAGAAGTACACCCCTGCAGGGTTATCATAATCTATTCGAATAGTCGTGTCCTCGGTTATGGACTTCTTGGATGCTTACGTGGTACATAGACAACTTAAAGTGGATACTCTAAAATGCTCAAGACAAGTGTGAGTACTATGGATGGCCTACTCGTAAGGAGACGGGGATGAATCCATAGTAGTGTATTGATATGGTGATTAGTGGACTCGTGTGCGCTGCCTCATCTCAAAGAAGTTTCTCGTTGTCGTAGAACAGGATAGCCACTGAGTCAAAACTGGCTTGCTGCAACTAAACCCCACATTACCTTCTTGATACAAATGCATGTATGATAGGATCTGATGTAAGTCTTGCTGAGTACCTTTGTACTCACGTTT
>NC_057812.1:114223566-114225739 GCF_018294505.1 Triticum aestivum
CTTTATTTATGTTTTGCAGGTGAGACATCTGTCTCACTAGTAGTATCGCTTGGACTTCGACGAGTAGCTTGTTACCTCAGCTACGATCTTGTACCCTTGGGAGGGTCTTGTAGATAGTCAGGCTTCTCAGCCTTTTTCTTTTGTAGTTGTCTGTACTCAGACATGTAATGCTTCCGTTGCTTGTATGCTCTGAATGATGGGTCATGTGACCCCTGTTTGTATTTAATGCTATGTGGCTCTTCTGGGCCTTTATCTATATGAGTTTGAGTTATGTTGTGATGCCATGTTGTACAACACATACTTGCATGTTATGCGTATGTGTGACATGTATTGCTATGTGTGGGATCCGACAACCTAGTTGTTTATCCTTGGTAGCCTCTCTTATGGGGAAATGTAGTCTAGTGCTTCCACTGAGCCATGGTAGTCTGCTATAGCCCGGTTCACCGTAGTCCTGCTAGCCCAGCACTACTGCTCCGGAACACTTAGACTGGCCGGCATGTGATTCACTTCGTTCCTGTGTCTGTCCCTTCGGGGAAATGTCACGCTTAGACTGGCCGGCATGTGATTCACTTCGTTTCTGTGTCTGTCCCTTCGGGGAAATGTCACGCGGTGACATCTAGAGTCCTGCCTAGCCTGCTACAGCCCGGTTCACCGGAGTCCTGTTAGCCCAGTGCTACAGCCCGGATTCGCACGCTGCTGACCGACATGCTCGATGTTGATTCATGTATGCCTACCCCCGTAAGTTAGTGCCACTTTGGGTCCACGACTAGTCATGTCGGCCCGGGTTCTCTGTCATATGGATGCTAGCGATACTATCATATACGTGAGCCAAAAGGCGCAAACGGTCCCAAGCCATGGTAAGGCGACACCCGTGGGAATACCGTGCGTGAGGCCGCAAAGTGATATGAGGTGTTACATGCTAGATTGGTGTGACTTAGAATCGGGGTCCCGACAGCTTTGGTATCAGAGCCTGACTGCCTATAGGATTTCCAAGCCAACCTGCTCGAAGTTGAGTCTAGAAATTCTTTAGTTATGTAGGGGAATTAATTGTGGAAGGGAACGTAAGGCTCTTTTACTCCTTTTTCCTCATGCCCATCTGATCCGAGTCATCCTATCTTTCGTACGGGGTAAAGGAACTAGGCTCTCTCTTCCATCTATTAGGATCACGTGTTACTACTCCGTAGTCTCTAAGGCTTGGTTGATCTGAGTCTTATCCCAGTTTGAGTACCTCCGGTATAGCCTGTTTAGTAATAGCTCAGAACCTTGAGTGATGATGTTGAGTATGGTGCTACCCCGTTTTTTGTAGAATGTCTCATTTCGAGCATTTTACTACCGTTATGCTGCCGGAATTATCCTAGGAGTTCAAGAGATAGTATTTTCCTCGTACTATATTCTACATCCTTATGATGATGCTGAATCCATCCTTGTTTCCTTGGTTGGTTCTACAGGATGTCGTCAGTTAACCGAAGTTCTGTTGCTCGTAGCCGGAACCAAGGAGATGGTAGGGATGAGGATCCTCCCGACCAGTCTTCATTGGCATTGTTCATGGTGGAGATGGAGAAGAACAAGCGAGAGTCTAACCGCTTGTTAGCACGTATAGAGGAGAACACCGCACCCCAGTGCAAAGAGTCAGCGACCATCTATGATTTCATTGGTCTGAAACCACCTACCTTCCATCATTCCATTGAACCACTAGATGCAGATGACTGGCTCTGTAGTATCACACACAAGCTGCGTTCTGCGAACGTAGCTGAAAGTGACAAGGTCACTTATGCTGCTTATCATTTGGAAGGTCCTGCTAGTATTTGGTGGCAGAACTATGAGGCTATGCTTCCAGCTGGCCGGATAACCACCTGGAGAGATTTCACCAAGGTTTTTCGCGAGCATCACATTCCTCAGGCTCTCATTGTCCGCAAGAGAGAAGAGTTATGTAGTTTCACCCAGAGTAAGATGGCTATTGATGCTTACAGTAGAGAGTTTGACCTTGCCCGCTATGCTACAGAAGAGGTGTCCACAGACGCCAAGAAGCAGGCTAGGTTCCGGAAGGGTCTCAACCCCAAGTTGCGTCATGATCTCCACTTGCATCATTGCAATACATTCCAGGCTCTTGTGAACAAGGCCATTAATGCAGAGACAGCTCAACTCACTTCCGAGGAGTCTCGTAAGCACACTC
>NC_057812.1:114225925-114241266 GCF_018294505.1 Triticum aestivum
TGGTTTGGGTTCTTCTTCCGGTTCTACTTCACAGAAGCGCCGGATTTGGGTTCCGAACTCCGCTCTTCCACCTGGTTATTCACCGAGGCCCTCTTGTGTGGCACCTCACCCAGTTCAGCAGTATGCTCCACCCAAGCCTGTTGGTAGACTGCCTTCCAATGCGGGTCCACGTCCTACTTCAGGGACTTGTTTCACATGCGGAGAGGCAGGACACTATGCACGTGACTGCTCTCAAACCAACTATGCTCCACCCCTGCCTGAGAAGTCTGTTGGTCGTGGTAAGCCACCATGCAAGATGATTAGTGTCAAGTCAGCTCCCACTAAACGTGGATGTGTGCATCACGTCTCAGCTAAAGGCGCTCATGATGATCCGGATGTCATTCATGGTACACTCCTTGTCAACTGTCATCCAGCTTTGGTTCTGTTCGATACCGGAGCATCTCACTCCTTCATCTCTGAAGGCTGTGCTCATTTGCACGACATGCATTTTGTGACATGCCAACTCCACTTGAAATCCAAACTCCAGGGTCTAGATGGCAAACTACTAGAATAAGCCATGGTAATGAAATCCTTGTTGACAGACTTGTATTCCTTGCATCACTTATAGCCCTCAAGTCTACAGATATTAACATCATCTTGGGTATGGACTGGATGAAAGCTCATCATGCGAAGATTGATTGTTACACAAGGTCTGTTCAGCTTACACACCCATCTGGCAAGATAGTCACCGTCTCCACTAGAGTTGCAAAGCGTCAGCTCTATTCTCTTAATGCCAACCCTCTTCCAGACCTTGAAGATATCCCGGTAGTCCGTGACTTTCCGGATGTATTTCCAGAGGAACTGCGAGGTATTCCACCTGACAGAGATGTAGAGTTTGTCATAGATCTTATCCCAAGAACCGCCCCAATCTCTAGGAGACCTTAGAAGATGGCACCCTTAGAGCTAGCCGAGCTTAAGAAACAACTCGATGAATCCTTGCAAAAGGGTTTCATCCGTCCCAGTTCTTCTCCCTGGGCTTGCCCCATCCTCTTCGTCAAGAAGAAGGATGGTACTGACCGAATGGTTGTAGATTATCATCCCGTTAATTTGGTCACGATAAAGAACAAGTATCCGCTCCCCAGGATCAACGACCTGTATGATCAGCTCGCTGGATCCTCGGTCTTTTCCAAGGTGGATTTGAGGTTAGGCTACCACCAAATCAAGATCAGAAACGGGGACATTCCTAAGACAACTTTTGTCACTCGTTATGGCCAGTACGAGTACACCGTCATGTCCTTTGGTCTAACCAACGCTCCAGCTACATTCTCTCGCTTGATGAACTCGATTTTCATGGAGTACTTAGATAAGTTCGTCGTGGTTTACCTCGATGATATTCTTATTTACTCGAAGAACGAGGAAGAGCATGCCGAACATCTTAGACTTGTGTTAGATAAACTCAGAGAGCACCGCCTTTATGCCAAGTTCTCCAAGTGAGAATTTTGGTTGCCAGAAGTGACCTACCTAGGCCACGTGATATCTGGTAAGGGCATTGCCATCAATCCCGAGAGAGTTCAGGCCGTTCTTGATTGGACTTTTCCTTAAACAGTTAAGCAAGTTAGGAGTTTCCTTGGTCTAGCCAGTTATTGTCGCCGCTTCATTGAGAACTTCTCCAAAGTGGCCAAACCTCTCACGGAACTTCTCAAGAAAGATAAAAAGTTTGAGTGGTCCCCACAGTGTGAGCACAGTTTTTAGGAACTGAAAAGACGCCTGACTTCTGCTCCCATACTTGTGCCACCGGATTTCACTAAGGACTTTGTTATCTATTGTGATGCCTCATGACAGGGACTAGGTTGTATTCTTATGCAAGATCGCCATGTGATTTCCTATGCATCTCGACAGTTGCATCCACATGAGGAGAATTATCCTACACATGATCTAGAGCTTGCAGCCATAGTCTATGCACTTAAGACCTGGCGACATTACCTTCTCGGTAAACGTTGCGATATTTACACCGACCACCAGAGTCTCAAGTATATCTTCACCCAACCAGATTTGAACCTTAGGCAAAGACGTTGGTTGCAGTTGATCTCAGATTACGACTTAGGGATTACCTACACCCCAGGCAAGGGGAATGTCATGGCTGATGCGCTAAGTCGTAAGTCCTATTGCAACAATCTCATGTTGCAGTAGGGCCAACCACTTCTCCATGAGGAATTATGTAAACTTAACCTTCACATTGCTCCTCACGGGTTCCTTTCTACCTTGGTGGCAAAACCTACTCTTGTGGATCATATCATAGAAGCCTAGAAGCATGATACGGGGATGACCCGGATCAAGAGAAACATTGCCAAGGGCATTGTTGGTAGTTTCTCTATAGATGATCGAGGTGTTGTTTTCTTCGGGAATTGTCTGGTGGTTCCCAAGAAGCAACATCTTCAGCAATTAATCCTTCAGGAGGCTCATGAATCTCCTCTCGCGATTCATCCTGGTAGTACTAAAATGTATCAGGACCTACGCCAGAGGTTCTGGTGGACTAGGATGAAGAGAGAAATCACTGAGTTCATTGCTAACTGTGACGTTTGTCGTCGCATTAACGAAGAACATCAAAGACCTGCTGGCACCCTTCAGCCTTTAGCTATTCCTGAGTGGAAATGGAATAAAGTTGGTATGGACTTCATCACCGACTTTCCCAGGACCAAGAGAGGGAATAATGCTATCTTCGTAGTCATTGATCGTCTTTCCAAAGTGGCTCACTTCCTACCTGTTCGAGAGAGGTTTGGGGCGGGTCGAGCTGGTCCAAATCCAACCCATGATCCATCTTCCTACCCTCTGCCCATCCACCAAATTATCCATGGGCACAACTTGTGCCCATGCCCAAACCCGCTGGATACCCACATACCCATGGAGCTCCATGGGCATAGAAAAGTCAGAATGAAGCCTTCCCAAATATCAAATTAACTCATCATCATTCACTCACAAATGACAAGATAAACTACATGCATAAGTAGGCAACAAGTAATACAATGAGTTTGTAAATGTGACATACTAGAGGTTGATTCTGTAGCATATAGTTTATGGCACCAGTTGAATATTGCCTGCCATTTCCCATTGATTCGCTCTTTCTACTATCACTGCCATATGGCCCCACATGTAATACGGGTATCCATTGGATATCCATGGAGCACAAACTATAACCGTGCCCAACCCAGTTGTTCGCAGGTATCCATATCCACGGACCCATGGGCAGAAATTTGCCCCATACCCTTGCCCAACTGGGTCGGGTATCCATGGATATCCAGATCCATGGATAAAATTGCCATCCCTACAGAAGCATGATACGAGGATTACCCGGATCAAGAGAAACATTTCCAAGGGCATTACTGGTAGTTTCTCTATAGATGATCGAGGTGTTGTTTTCTTCGGGAATCGTCTGGTGGTTCCCAAGAAGCAACATCTTCGGCAATTAATCCTTCAGGAGGCTCATGAATCTCCTCTCACGATTCATCCCGGTAGTACTAAAATGTATCAAGACCTACGCCAGAGGTTCTGGTGGACTAGGATGAAGAGAGAAATCGTTGAGTTCATTGCTAACTGTGACGTTTGTCGTCGCGTTAAGGCAGAACATCAAAGACCTGCTGGCACCCTTCAGCCTTTAGCTATTCCTGAGTGGAAATGGAATAAAGTTGGTATGGACTTCATCACTGACTTTCCCAGGACCAAGAGAGGGAATAATGCTATCTTCGTAGTCATTGATCGTCTTTCCAAAGTGGCTCACTTCCTACCTGTTCGAGAGAGTATCACTGCTAGTCAGCTCGCTGACTTATATATTTCTCAAATAGTGTCAATTCATGGTGTTCCACTAGAGATCAATTCAGACCGTGGTAGTCTTTTCACTTCTCATTTTTGGGAGAGTTTCCAAACTGCCATGGGCACCCATCTTTCCTTCAGTACTGCTTTCCACCCTCAATCAAGTGGTCAGGTGGAAAGGGTCAACCAAATTCTCGAAGACATGCTTAGATCTTGTGTTATCTCATTCGGTATGGATTGGGAGAAGTGTCTTCCCTTCGCCGAGTTTGCTTATAACAATAGCTACCAATCCAGCCTCAAGAAAGCTCCTTTTGAGGTTCTGTATGGACAAAGATGTCGAACACCTCTGAACTGGTCAGAAACCGGTGAAAGACAATTCTTTGGACAGGACATGATTCAGGAGGAAGAAGAGCAAGTTCGCATCATTCGTGAGAATTTGAAAACAGCCCAATCTCGTCAAAAGAGCCAGTATGACCGTAGTCATAAGGAAGTGGCTTATGAAGTTGGCGACAAAGCTTACCTTCGGGTTACCCCTTTGAAGGGTACCCATCGATTCGGTATCAAGGGCAAGTTGGCTCCTCGTTACATTGGTCCCTTTCTCATTCTCGCTAAACAAGGAGAGGTTGCCTACCAGTTGGAACTACCGCCACATCTTTCTCGAGTTCATGATGTCTTCCACGTCTCTCAACTCAGGCGTTGCTTCTCGGATCCCATCCGCGGAGTGGACCACGAAACGCTTGATCTCCAAGATAACCTCACTTATCGAGAGTACCCCGTCCGCATTCTGGATCAAGCAGAGCGTGTCACTCGACGTCATAACATCAAGTTTCTCAAGGTTCAGTGGTCTCATCATTCCGAGAGAGAAGCTACTTGGGAGCGAGAAGTTCGTCTTCGACTGGAGTACCCCACCTTCTTTCCGTCGACTCCTGAATCTCGGGACGAGATTCTTTCGAGTGGGGGCGAGTTGTCACACCCCTAGTTCTGGTATGAACTAGGCTAGCCTTCATGTGTGCATCATGTTTAAATTTCTTTTAAATTTGAAATGGGGATTTATGAAACCCTCAGAAGTTATTTCTGGAAATGACCCAAGTAAAAATTGCTCCAAAAGGGTCCAAGAAAATGCTCATGTTGCTCTCTGAAAATATTGGACAGAGATAAAAAATCAAATCAATATTTTAAGAGCTCATAAGTCTTTATTTTGGGCATTTGGAATTAATCCAGTAATTATTTGCTTTGGATATATATTTCCTATATATATAATATATGTCCAAAAATTCTGAATTTTGGTGAGGGGCTTTGGATTAATTCCTTATGTCCCTGCAAAATTTGACAGAATTAAATAAAATGGTTTAGTATTATTACTAAGTCAAAACAAATGACAGAAAATAGAAAACAGAAACAAAATAGAAAAAGAGAGAAACTTACCTGTGCACCTCACCAGGGCCTTACCTGGCAGAAGTGGCCCGACCCACTAGGGGCTCCCCGGTCTTCTTCCTCCTTTGACAAAAGGACAGCACGCGCGTGGCCGCCGCGCGCGGGCACACGCCGGCCACCTCCTGCTTCCCTGCTCGCCGCTGGAGGCACCCGAGGGCGACACGCACTCCCCTCGACCCTCTCCCACTCTCCCCCATGCTCATCCCCTCCTCTCCCTCGCTCTCTCTCACCGCGCCCGAGCGCTGTTCGTCGCCGCCGTTCGCCGTTGCCGTGGCCATCGTCACTGCCTGGCCTCTCTGACAAGCCCGTTAGCTCCGTGCTGTCCTCCTCGACCTCTCCGATGACTCACACAAGCCGGGACGCCTTGCAGAGCTTCCCTCGATGTCGTCTTCCTCGTCGATGCTGCAGATCGCCGCCGTCAAATTCGTCGCCGTTGGACCTCCCCCGAGCTCTCTGACGCCTCCACCGGATCCACGGTGAGCCCCGCCACCGTTCCCCCCTCTCCGCTTAGTTGCTCCCGCGCAGTTGCATCGTTCCCCCGCCATGGACGTAGTGCTTCGCCGCCGTCCATGTCGCCGTCATCGTCTCGGCCCGCCTCCGCCCAAACCGAGCACCCCATCGTGCTCCTGGTGCCACGAGGGTTACGCAGAGCCCCTCGGGTGGCGTCCCCGTGCCCCGCAGCCCGCTTTCGCCCGGAGCCGAACTTCGGCCGCCGCCTCGAGCCCCGCTCCGGCGAGCTCCGGCGCCCCTGCAGCCTCCCACCAGCTCCCTTGGATGCGGACAACGATGGGCTACTCCCCGGTGGTCTTCGCGCGTCCAGACGCCGCTCGTAGCGCAAGTCCGGCGAGTCGCCGCCGCGCTATTGGTCGCCGCCGGCCAGAACTCCGGCGGGCTGACGTGGCATCTTAGTTAGGCACTAACTACCCCCCTAGAGACACTGACACTAGGCCCTAGCGCCAGTAATTTAAATTAGATTAGAAATAACCCCTCTGTTAAACTAACTATGACATTGACGTGTGGCCCCCACATGTCAGGTTTGACCTGGGTTGACTGCTGACGTAGTGCTGACCTCAAGCTGACGCAATAAATGATTTCAGGAATTATTCTAAAACAGGAAATTCTAGAAATTAGCCAAAACTTCAAAAATTCATAGAAATTCAACCGCAGCTCAGATTGAAATAATTTATATATGAAAAATGATCAGAAAAATTCAATCTATCCATCTGTACCATTTTCATGCATGACAAACCAACCTATACATGTTGTATATATGAAAACATATAAATGGCATATTTAAGAGCTAATTTGGAGTTGCATTTGAACCCTTGGTTCAAATGGACCTCAACTCAATAAATGCTAGATGCATTAACTCAAACAACATCACATACTCATGCCATGTTCATGCATCATATTGTTGCATATGCTTGTGTTTGATTTTCGACACCGTTCCTTCTCGATAGGTCCTGCTCCGGAGACCGATCCAGAGTACCTGTCAGTGGAGCAGTGCCCCCTGTTGATCTACCAGGCAAGCAAAACCCCTTGTTCATTCCGATACAATCCTACTCTCTCGCTCCTACTCTCATTTATTGCATTAGGACAACAACGATTCAACTGCTACTTTTTGCTGCGGTAGTTGAACCCATTCCTCTGCATGACCTGTCATTGCCACAGTAAATAGTTAAAACCCACTAGCATGTGTAGCAGTTGATTGAGCCATGTTGTGTTCCCACCATGCTTTGCCTGCTATTGCTTAGAGTATGTCAGGTCTGATTCATTGGAAATGAATTGGAGTACAGTGCTATGTTCTGATGTTGAGATTTAAGTGTGTGAACATGATTTGGTAAAGGTAGCGGTGAGAGGCCATGTAGGAGTACATGGTGGGTTGTCTCACTGGAACCGTCCCTAAGAACTTAGTTCTGTGTATGTTGTCCAAGGACTAGCTACTACCACACATTGGGTTCCGGTAACTCGACCCCTCTCAACTTATTAGCCAACTTGATCTCTGTCCAGGAGTTGCAAATAGTTTCTGGTGTTTATAGGTAGTGCTATTTTTCTACCGAGTGGAACCCGGCAGGGTGGACTTGGGACAGACTAGGCACACGTGGCCCGGTGTACCGAGTGGCACCCGGATGGTGGGCTCGGGAAACCTGTACACATCGTTTGGGGCCGTGAGCGAAACCCTGGCCGGATCTCCTTGCGGATGGAACCTGAATAGGCGATAAACCTGGACTAGAGTCTTGTGTGGTGAGTCAGGTCATGGCCGACACCCTCGCTAGGCTTCTGCTTGAAGGTTGCCGAGATACATGACGTGTATATGGTGATAAGTGGTGAGAGCGTGTGTGAAGAAGTACACCCCTGCAGGGTTATCATGATCTATTCGAATAGCCGTGTCCTCGGTTATGGACTTCTTGGATGCTTACGTGGTACATATACAACTTACGTAGTACATAGACAACCCTGCTACAGCCCGGTTCACCGGAGTCCTGCTAGCCCAGCACTACTGCTCCGGAACACTTAGACTGGCTAGCATGTGATTCACTTTGTTCCTGTGTTTGTCCCTTCGGGGAAATGTCACGTGGTGACATCCGGAGTCCTGCCTAGCCTGCTATAGCCCGGTTCACCGAAGTCCTGTTAGCCCAATGCTACAGCCCGGATTCGCACGCTGCTGACCAACATGCTCGATGTTGATTCATGTATGCATGTCCTCGTAAGTTAGTGCCACTTTGGGTCCACGACTAGTCATGTCGGCCCGGGTTCTCTGTCATATGGATGCTAGCGATACTATCATATACGCGAGCCAAAAGGTGCAAACGGTCCTGGGCCACGGTAAGGCGACACCCGTGGGAATACTGTGCGTGAGGCCGCAAAGTGATATGAGGTGTTACATGCTAGATTGGTGTGACTTAGAATCGGGGTCCCGACACTTTCGCTACACGCTCTCCTTCCCGCACGCGGTGGACATGCAGCAGTTCAATCGGTGTCAGATGGCCAGAAGCATACTGTAGTACTCCTCCAGTGCAGTAGTATTCCATCATTGTTCGACTTCCCGAAGAGGCGAAGAGCCAAGCGCAGCCCGAACACTCGTGTGGCAGTTTCATGTGTATAGCAATCTAGGATAGCATGTACCGTGCATGTAAGCTTAAAATCGTTGGGGTCGGCTCCATGCTATGTGGCCGTCTCGAAGTTAAAAAAAAAATTAAAATAGTCTTCTAGCCCTACCCGAAAACTGTCGCGCGTACTGCCCGGGAAAAGCCCCGCCCTCAACTTTTAACTACGTGAAAATAGTTCGAGCTTGTTCGTTCTATATAAATATAGTACTTACTGTATGTTTATTCACCCGTGGGGTTGTTCAATGAATGGAGGGGCGGGGAGCACAAGTGAACAATACTGTAGTACTACTAGTAGTAAGTAGGAGTCGTACAGTAGTCACCTTAAATAGAGAGTTTCTTTTCTTTAAGGCCACGTACACAAATTGAAACGCTTGTTGTGGAGAGAAAAAAGATAATCACTCCACTATATATGGACGCCGGGGGCCTGAGCGCTTGCTTTACTAGGATTGCTCTCTTCATTCTCTCTTCCTCTCCAGATATAAACAAGACAGCGGTAGCGACATTTTCTCTCTGCTCACCGCTGGTCACAGATCCGGCCGGATCCCTTCGGCCGGTGTGTGTAGAGGACTAAAAGGTGCATCATTCACGCGGTCATCGCCGCCGAGGGAGGAAACCCACAGCTGCCGGAGGGGCCCGATCCTCTGCCCGTGCCATTCTCTCCGACACATGGCCGGCTCGGGAGGTCCTCCGACCCTTCTTCCGCCTTGCCGTATTATCCGCAGATCTGACCTGCCGCTACCGACATCCCGACGACCCTCAGGTATAAGTTCTTTGAAAGTGGCCTTGCTCTACTACCTCAGCTCCCCATGTGTCTGCATGTTAATCTTTTTCTACTCCCATCAGCTCTTCCAAAGCCACCTAAATTTTTAGTATTATTATAGGTAAAGCTACTTCATGCATTCGAATCTAGGGCTTTGTTCAAACAACGAAGAAAGGGGGGAAAGTTGTAGCATGAATCTAGGACTTGATTCAAAGAGGAAATAATATGGTGAAAGTAGTAGAGACCAGATACCCAACCGGTCTCTTGGTTGAAAAGGGAAATAATGGGAAAACACAATACAAACTGGATAAGGAACAAATCTATTATTGGTTGAAAAAAGATAGAAAGTGGCGGCTGGTGGACAAGTCAACAGAGTATGTCCAGGATTAGATTTGCTGCCATCACATAGTACAAGGTCTCCAGGATTAGATTTGCTGCCCTCACATAGTAATAGGTCTCAGGATTATATTTACTGCCCTCACATAGTAAAAGGTCTCCAGGATTAGATTTGCTGCCCTCACATAGTAAAAGGTCTCCAGGATTAGATTTGCTGCCCTCACATAGTAAAAGGTCTCCAAGATTAGATTTGTTGCCCTCACATAGTACAATGGCACTCCTGCTGTTTTCCCCAGTATGATAAGTAAGTTGCTCCTTTACGCTGCTGAGTGTCCTGGTGTCCCCACGGTCCCATGCCCTTAAACCAACTCTTTAGCTGTTGTTGATTTACTATGTCTGGTAAACATGCAATGCCACCATTAAAGTAATCCCATATTTGAGGAATCTCATTGTTGATCGTAATGCTTCTGGTAACGTGAAGCATTGCTGAAGTTTTAAATTTTCTACTGCCCTTGCATGATTGCCATGAACATAATTAAGATGCTTCTTTTCATTTTGTATATGTTTCGTATATTCTTATTGACCAGCAACTGTTTACTTTCTATCTTTTTGTGCAGATAGGGATATTCATTTCACCTTGTTGCTATTGTGACCTTTTGGTGAACTGCACAAAACACTTTTTTGGAATGAGTGTCTTGTGCAGTTCAACTAAAATGTTACGTTGGCAACATCTCTCAATTTTGGTGGAACTGCACAAAATGGTGATTGGAGTTTCCAAAATCTCCGTCAAGTTCTGCTGGTAATCTCGTGCAACATTTTATTGGCCTTTGCAAGATGGAGCCGTCACTGTCACCACAATGGCACTTTATTTTAGTGGAACTGCACAAAAGGATAAGAAAATTATAGTTGCACCTTACATGAGCCGGACAGCCAACCTTAATATTCCTCAATTTTAGTGCAACTAGTAAAGAAGAACCTGCTAGCTCACAAGAGCAAGTACTTCTTGCTAGCTGAATGATGCAATCTTTGCTTCATTTCAGGTGAACTACAGAAAAAGGCGCATGAATTGAATCATGGAACTCCAGGCAGACCTCATCCAAGTAGAGCTGGAGGTTGAGTTCAAGGAGGCCGCTATTAAAGCGAAATCATGCTCTCATGTCTCCTTGTTTGTGCTGTGCAAACATGTTGTGCAAACATGAATACTCAACTACAAATGTTGTGACGGTCAAGAGCATTCGCCAAGTTCTTCGATTGTATAAAATGGCTAGCCAAGATGGATTTAATCCCAATATTCACTTTATCAAAAGGCTCTAATGGGTTGGTTCTGAATCTTGCAAGCTGGGAATCAGTGAGATGTGTAGGCATCTTTGTTGTACTTATTATTTGGATCTTATTTGTTGGTTCTAAATCTTGCAAGCTGGGAATCAATGAGATGTGTAGGCATCTTTGTTGTCTTATTATTTGGATCTTATTTGTTGGTTCTGAATCTTGCAAGCTGGGAAACACGGCATGATGATGCAGAGGACAACAACCATAACAAATAGTTCAAACTTGGTAGTATTATCTTTGTGAAAGTGCGACAAATGTGCTGATCGTGTGCGTCCTTAGAATAATAATTCTAATTGTTGTGCATGTTGATCCTGTGGCACTGATAGAACGAGTGAATGCATTGCTTCTTTTAAGTACAAATTTCTATTAAAGCTAATTAAATTTAAGTAAAGTGACTACTAACTCTTGTTATTACAGTACCAATACAGACCCGCTCGTGAACCGACGTGTGGCCGAGGGTGCATCTTCTGCCCGGCATGCAGCGGACGAGGGAGGGGTAGTAACTGTTGTCGCCTATACACACTCAGCTTACTGTTGAATCCAGTTCCCGAAGAGCTGAAAAACGGACTGTTGCCGCCGCCTACACACTCGTTCACTCGAAGAGACTCCAATGGCGATCTGAGGGGTGAGCCTGCTGGATATGGACTTCAGCAAGGAGTTCCCCTTTGAGTTTGCCATTCAGTCCTATGGCTGCACCAAGTTGAATGTGATGTACACCAACGACATGGACTCGGTGAAGCTCTGCCTCGCCTCAGTCCTATGGATGCACTAGGTTCTGGAGCATTTGCCCGTTTCATTGGCAGCGCCGACTGCACCTTCGCTACGGTGGAGAGAAGGAAGAATGCAACTATTCGGCCATCTGGTGCAACAAGCTTGTCGACTTCCAGAAGCAATACAAGATCATCAGCAATGGGCAGGAGAAGGACTCCGTGGTTGACCTCGCTGAGACCATCACCGACCCCTGATACGCCAATATGAAAGAAGACGACCTGAACACATGGGATGTACTTCTGAATCTAGCCTACATAACCTATGCGGCCAAGGACGCATACGCATGCTACGACATGTACAGGCAGATCTTGGACATGAGGGCATGTCTGCTTCCTATAACTGACGAGTACATGGACAGCCGCAGCGTCATGATCAAGCGTGCCAGGAAGGTCTAGATGTTGTACTTTATCTGTTTATAAGCACCTTTATCATCTGAGTGTTTCATGCATTAACCTATGTGTCGTAATTATCTGTTTTGTCCAAAATATTTCTTTTAACAACCCATTAACCTGATTTCTTTTTTAGTGGCTATTTGCTTATGTATCTAAACTAGTTCACTTGTCCGTAAAAAAACTAGTTCACTCGGCTGCCGTGCTTTGAATCTCCTTCCTCCCAACATATTCCCCTCCTCAGGTGGACCCAGCAGGTCTCTGAATTTTCTTCCACTTTCTTTTTCGATGTAAACTGAGTTTTCTCCCAGTACTTTCCCCTAGAACCAACTCAACTGTCCCACGTCTAGCCTAAAAAATAATAATACCCCATGTACTATTAACTCATCAAATTAAAAAGATATTTTATTTCGTAAGTTGAAAGTTCTTACAAAATAATAATAATAATTGTTTATATATAACTTGGCAAGTTAACTCCTAGTGATTGCGTACATAAGATTGCAAAGATTTTACTGACGTGCAATCATGTGTTTATGTTTTTATAACATTTCTCCGTCTAGCCCAACATGATATTTTCACCCAGCCCAGCAAGTCCACAGATTTCGAAAAAATGCAAATTGGATTTAAACGGGCTACATAGATGCTACATCATTGTTTCACCCAGCCCACCGAATGGACTAAAAAAACAAATGGACTGACAGCTGGGTCCACGGCCACAACCTAGTTTTTTTGTGATTTGTCAAGTAAGTCGCTTTGTTAGGCCTGTTGGGCTGCAAATCTTTCAAGACGAGGAGAGCTTTCATTCGGCTGACCGAGAAAATGTCCCATCAGTAATGAGAAATGAGTTGTACATTTTTAAAACACATCAAACTGGCAATTAGTTTCAAATATCTTTTTTTTCATTTCGAGATTTTAAATTACATTAATTTTTATGCGTGGAGAATTTGTTGGATTTTATGTTGATATACATTTATTTTTAAAATCAGTTTGAATGTGAGTCGAAATTTCAGGATTAAAAACAGTTCGGACCGCACCGAAATATGCAAAATTTTATATAATTTTTTAACCGTGGCCACAATATGGGTTGTAATGCTAACAAAAAGAATATGGGCTCCAAAAAAACCTTAAGAATTAGCAAATGGGCTGCATGCTGTTTTCCACAGATTTGAGGCTTTCCTAAAAAAAGGTTGACACACAAGCAGTGGCTGTTGGTTGTCCATCGAACGACCGTCATGCTTCTTCAATCTCTGCTCTTGCTGCTCCAGCCGCTCAAACAAGCGCCGGTGGGAGGACTGCCTGCTCCCTCCTCCCTGCGGGAGGCTGTGCTGCCCCGCAGGCCTCACCGCCCCACCCTACTCCCATCGCTGGCCTAGCCATCCCTCTACTCACCCACACATGCTGTTATTCTCATCGGACATGGATTGTACGTGGAGAGGCTGACAGCTGGGTCCACAACCGTAGCAAGGAAATGCCTCCTTATTACGCGCAAAATAATGATTCCTCCACCTGACATCAGGGACCCACCAAAAGGGCCTCTGTATTTTGCGAAAAAAACGTTACCCCGCTGACAGCTCGAACCCACCAGCTATATCTTCACACGCAAGGAAGTGCCTCCTTATTACACACAAAAAAATGAATACTCCCCCTGTTAGCTGGGACCCAGTATAGCGGCAGGCTGACTTGTGGGCCTACTAAGTTGACGGGGATGGAGGGCTTTGTTAAGTTAGTCAATATATGCACGATTCTAGCTCCAGTGACCGTACGATGTCCATCCAACGGCCGTAGTGCTTCTTCAACCTCTGGTCTTCTTGCTCCAGCCGCCCAAACCAGCGCCGGTCGTGCCACGTGCTCCTGCCTCCCGTGGCCGTATGCGATGCGGCGGAGGCTTCACAGCCCCCTACTACTCCCACCACTGGCCAGGCCATCCCTCTACTCACCCACACCCCCTGTTATTCTGTGGCGATGGCAGCCTCACACCACAGCGAACCAGTGAACCCTCGTACTCCTCTACGCGTGGGCATCCACTGCCGCGTCTTACCCGGCTCCATGTCATCCCCTTCCTAGGCCTCGCCATCGTCCACCACCCTGGTGCTCTCGGCGCGGCGTGGTCAACGTGGTCAAGGAACGACTTCCATCGGATGTGGAATGTACGTGGAGAGGCTGACAGCTGGGTCCACGGCCGCAGCAAGGAAGTGCCTCCTTATTACGTGCAAAATAATTATTCCTCCACCTGACAGCAGGGACCCACCGGATGGGCCACCATATTTCATGAAAAAAACATTTCCCCCTGACTGCTGGGATCCACCAGCTACACCTTCGCACGCAAGGAAGTGCGTCCGGGCAAAAAAACAAAACGATTCGCCCCCCTGACTGCTGGGACCCACCGGCTACATCTTCGCATGCAAGGAAGTGCCTGATAGTCGGGACCCACCTGGTCGAAGCGTACGTAGCGTTGTCATTCTGGTCGCGAACGTGTATGTACATATATACTGGTCGATGTAGAGGCGCGCACGTGTCGTAGTAGAGGCGCGCACGTAGCATGTACACGTATGTACAGTGGCCAGGGTGCAAGAAAGAAAATACGGCCACGTACGTACATACAGGCAGGGTCTCGAACGCCTACTCGCACATACGGCCAGGGCTCATGTACATGGCTGGGTCGGAACGGAGAAACAGCGTCGTCGTCGTGTTCATGGGGAGGCAGCGTCGTGTCGTGTTCATGGGGAGGCAACGGAATGCGCCATGTTCATGGGGAGGCAACGGAATGCGTCGTGTTCATCGGGAGGCAACGGAACGCGTGGGAGCCAACCGGCTAGGTCGGAACGGAATGCGTGGTCGTGTTCATCGGGAGGGCTTGGATGGAACAGGTGATGGAAACGAGGCCTGAACGGGGTCCTGTTGATCGGGAGGGGTCTGGCGTATCGCAAAACGGAGGAAACGGATCTCCTACGGTCAAAAGGGGGGTCCTGTTGATCGGGAGGTGTGTGGCGTACCGCAAAACAGACGAAACGGACCTCCTACGGTCGAAACGGGGGTCCTGTTGATCGGGAGGGGTGTGCCGTACCGCAAAACGGACAAAACGGACATCCTACGGTCGAAACGGGGGTCCTCTTCATCGAGAGGGGTGTGGCGTACCGTAAAACGGGACTCCACGGGATACTGTTCATCTCCACCGTCGACCTCCTCCAGCCTCCACGGGCTATGGTCGACCTCCTTCAGCCTCCATGGGCTCCTGTTCATCCAGCCTCCACCGCGCGCTACTCCACCGGCTACTGTTCAACCACCCCTCCACCGACTACTATTCATCCAGCCCTCCACACCATGGGGTCCTGTTCAACTACCCCTCCACGGGCACCCCTCCATCGTCTATTGTTCATCCAGCCCTCCACACCACGGGGTCCTGTTCATCCAGCCCTCCACACCACG